>NW_028220249.1:0-14652 GCF_045865225.1 Trachurus japonicus | reverse complement strand
GGATGCTTTACAGTCGCTTTGGTGCTTTTCTCACATCACTCTTAACATTTGCACAACAGTTAGTGCATTTCTCAGAACAATTATTGCAAACTGCAAAACCTAGTGGATGACCTGCAAAAGCGCGTCACTTGCTCAAAATGGATTGTCCATCCCTCAAAGCAAGTACTCATGTCAATGAAACTGTCAGTGTCGTCAAAATGAGAAGTCCTGACACCATCGTTTATGAACAAGATAGTCAAATGGCTTTGTCATGTTTTCATTAGGACACTTTATTCTCTAAGTGTTTTCCAATGCAAAAAAGTGATGATACTACCTGAAAATGCTCAAGACAGCACTATACACTACTTGTACAGCCATGTGAAAACTACAGTAAAGTTGCACATTACTGTATTTAGTGGAGATACTGAATATGTATGTTTCACATTTCTACTGCATATGCTCTTTGCAATTCTGATTTGTTCACATTATTGTGCAAAGGAAAAATACACTACAGTCATCTACAACAAACATAAGAAACACTCTTTGGGTACAACTTTACGTAAACAATGTTGCAGTACATATAGTAACTGAACCTACAGAGTACTGTAAATCATTCCTGCACATCCAGACGTTCCAGTCACATTTTCATCTACATCACTCTGTCAATTGTAGCGATTGAAACAGATTCAATATTCCCAAAGATACAGTAATGTCATCCTTACATTGTATCTCTTTCAACCTTATGCCATTGTTTGTAATCACCACTGCACACATGTCTTGTTCTTGTAGCAGAGTAAAAATGGCTCAGTCTCTTCCACCTCTGTGAGGTTGTCTTGTAATCCTATGTGATGCAGAGTAAAATTACAGTAATGTACAGTACATGTACTGCATCAACCATTATTACTGTAGTGTACAATACTGTCAAAGTGCTTCCTACTTGTAAAATGCTGTAGTACAGTACTGTACCGTAAAGATGGGAAATCTTTACTGTGGTTGCTGTAATACATTACAATACAGTAAATATGTTCTCTAGTGAAGCTGTTAGTCTAAATGTAAATGTAAAAAAGTTCTTGTCCCACTGTATCTTACAGTAATGCCTGACACAATGACAGCAGTGCAGATTGTTTAGTGCTGAATTACTGTCCAATACCATACATACCTGTTGTTCCTTACTGTAAATGTTTGAATAATTGAATTCACAGTGCTTCTCCCAACATTTAAAACTAGTTTGACAGATTTTGAAAACTAGTTCAAGAATTTTGTATGTAATGACTCAAGCAATGAAATGAGGACTATTAGTTTTATAGGGAAAGACTATTCAGCGTTCAAAAGTATAGTTCATTTTGACTGATATGACATAAACAAATGATAATGTTGTAAAACAGCAGAGAATTGTATGAGAGCAACTGATACATGTCCAAAAGCATTTGCAATTTGTTCAGAGGAAGGAAAAACTGCTACTATGATGTGGACAAATGACTACATGTTGTGGAGGTTGAACTAATAGTTATGAGAACTTTCATTCTGATCTGAGAATAGCACCAAAGCGACTGAGAAAAACTGTAACAGAGAATGTAGGATGAGAAAAAAGAGTGATCTATTGAATCCAATGATTTCACCGCCAATTAGAACCTGCTCCTGGTAGCTTGATCTGCAAAGTCATTACCCATCATGCTCTGGGGTCCATGAGTGTTTGCACTAAAGTTCACGCAGATCCATCCTATAGTTGTTGAGATATTTCGAGGGCTGCACAATTACTGTAATCACAATGTACTGATAGTATGATGAAAGTAAAATGTGTCACAACATTATTGTACATTGTCAGCACCCTAAGTGTTGTGTAACTACAGAGACGCCCTGGACAACAAATATTTTTATCCTCAAGATGTGAAGGGGCACGTTTGTTTGGTACATGACCTGATAAAACCACATCATCAACTTTATATTTCCTAAGTGAAAATTAAAACCAACAATTCACACTGAAATTACATCATAATATCTGCCCATATAATCACAAAATGATGTTTGTTTGTTTTTTGCATATCGTGCAGCCCTAGTTATGTCAGTCTCAAAAAGCATCTATAAATATTGCACTCTCTCACTCTGACAGGTTTAAATGTGGCATCTTATTCTCTGTGCTGTCATTTTATTTTAATACACATGAAAAATGAATATCACTAGATTCTGTTATTAAAGGCAGTTAAATAAATGTGTTACTGTAAATAGATGCATCAGTAAACCATTGTTTGGGCCATTTTTAACTTTTGGATCTAGACATCTAGCCATTAACCTCCATTCATTTTTGTGGCATGAAAATCAACTGTACCTTGATCTGGTTTGTTGTGAGTTGAGAACAGGAGTTTTTTTTTTTTTTTTTTTTTTACATATTTTTTGGGGCTTTTTTGCCTTGAATGGACAGGAGAGTTGAGAGAGAGACAGGAAATGGGAGGCAGTTGTGTTGTGTTGTAAATTGTAATTAATTTGTAGTAAAATGGTGAAAACATAGAAACCCACCGTGTAACCTGCGGATGTTGACATCACATGTCCTTTAGCAGCAGGCAGCTGGAGGGGCAGCCCCAACACATCGATGGGGCTGACGGTGGGGTGAGGTCTCCACAGCTGAACTCATGACCTGTAAACCCATGACCTATTAACTCTCCTTCACAAAGACACCACAGTGCTGGTTCAGTGTTGATCTGTAAAGACATCTCTGTTCATAAGGCGGTTTCCCCCCCCGCGACTGTTTGTTTTGGACAAGCTTTTATTTGACGTAGAATACCAAGAAATTCCCCTTTGTGTGACTGTTTCAGCCAAACACTTAGTCACCATGTCCAAAACACATGCACAGGTCCAATCAAAGCACTCAACCAGAATGTATTATTGAGTCAGACAATGCATGAACCAGCACCTACCTGCACTGTACCTGTCCTCTCCTGTCATAACAGCAGCCATGTTTCATTCATAATCCTCCTCCCACTCTGTATCCTTTATTTACTCACAGCTTTCCTCATATTTTCCTCCCTGTGAGTATCCGATCACCTCTGACCTGCTTTTGCGTGTCCACAATAGACAAGCAGAAGCTTTTCCTACGGCTAAGTGCGTGTGTTTGATAAGATAACGGTCGCTTTTTGCCCTTGGTTAAACATTTGCAGCCCTGAAATCTGCACGTGTCTCTGCACTGTCAGATATTTTTGAGTACAGACGTTTCTGAGCAAATAAAAGGTAAGAAAAAAAAGTGGATTATGTTGACTATTTTCTTCAGTTTCAGTTTGTGGGTGTAGCTTTAGCTTTTCAAGTAGAACAGAGACTCCTCAACCTGATTAGTCCTCACAAATACTGAGTGTGGTAATTCAGTCACTAATGATACAAGATGAAAAATGTGACCAAATACTAAATTTGAACCCTGTTTCCTTGTTGCTCAAATGCATATTATTATGCATTAGCAACAAGGAAATATATAATATAAGGTTTCATGATAGATAGTTGGATGTTATCAGTGTTTATTATCAGATTTTGTAAAGACTTGGGATTTTAAAGAATCACAATTTTCAGGACTAGATTTCTTTGACATTATATCCCATCATGCACTTGGTGAATATTTACATGAAGAAAAAACTCTCTTGGTCTCTTCTACATGAATCTTGTATAAACTTAGTAAATCAGCACAATGACACAGTCTGCCTCTAAGATGACAATTGTATTGTATCTGGCCTTACACAATGACTCACCGGCTGTGTTTGGAGCCACCTACTAAAATACTACCTACTACATATCACATGAGTATGCACTGTATACTGCTCACTGAATGAACAAATTAGTTGCCATTACCTTGATGGTCAAACTGAAGTCAACAGCCAGTTTTTTTAGAATGGATTTCACATGAACCAGCAGTGACAGTGATTGACTAATGTGGACTTTACAGGGAGCCTGAGCTGCCATGCATCATGGGGCAGTCCAGTCAGCTCACAGTGATTACTCAGAAATTCTTGCTCTTTTAGTTCCAGGTATCTTTCACGTACACAAAATTTACATACAAAGCAGAGGGAACACACTACATGTTAATTTTGACGTCAAACTGTATTGTTAGTAGGTTCTGAACACAGTGAGCCACAGTGTAGGATGGACTCACACAATCACCTCACACCACATGATCGAGATGACAGAGGCCTGCTGCCACAATTTTATTGATATTATTTATTACTAATATGAACAACACTCAACCAGTTTAGTGATTTTCTGTGGAAATAATGTTATTAAGTTGATGATAAGCATCAAGTTACACACAGCTCTTCCAGTTTTTCCACATTGTACAGTGTAGCATGGCCAATAACTTCAACTAGCTCAGCGTTATACAAAAAGGGCGGCAAATAGAGATTTCAGTTCAACTTTCAAGGATGAGGAGATGAGTCCATTTGAATAAAACACATGTGTCATTTGTGCAGGATTTGTTTTGTTCAGATCCGTCTGCTACTGAATTCTGTTGGGGCGGTTATTGTCCACATGTGCCTCCAACGCCTCCTTGTGTGCCATAAGAGTCATTATGACGATTGGTCACGGGGGCCTCATGTGCATAGAGAACATACGTCTGTGTGTGTGTGTGTGTGTGTGTGTGTGTGTGTGTGTGTATTTGTGTGTGTGCCAGTTGTCTCTCAGAGAGAACCGTTGGACCACAGCTGGTACTCAGTGATACAGTAAAGCCGTCATGAGCAGCTGTCGTTTGGACAGTGGGAAACTATCTAATACAGACAACAACCGGCCAAGTGGAGAGCGTTTGCGCCAGTTATGATGAACCGCAACTGACAACAGAACATTTCACAATATGCAATGTGTGTATTGCCCCGTTTTAAAATATGAAACACTTGGATGGAAATTGAAACCCTGGGCCTTTTTCCTGTGTACAGAGCAGCAGTGCTGGGAGCCCGCTGAACAAAAACTTGCTTGATGGCTTCATCTGCACTTGAAGCAGGACTCTCCCAGTGGAGCTTCCCCCGAAGGAACAAGACAAACCTGATGCTTTTACAGCTCAAGTTGAATTCAAGTTGATCCAGGCGCTGATTCCCAGCTGAGACGACGAAGCGACAGAAAAGATCATTTCACAAATTGAGCCCAAAGTTTTCCTCCGCCTGGAACACAGACGGACAGGAGGAGCCCAGACAGAAAGACACATCAGGGCTGTTCAGACCATGTAAATAACACAAACAATTGCTACATTCTCACAAACAATGGCAGCCCTTTCTTTCTTTCTGTCTTTCTTTCAGGTCGGCTTTCATCCTCCTCTGTCTTCTCAGAGCTGAGGAGATTTACAGCAGAGTAAAAACCCCGCTCTAATTACAAATGAGCGATGTAGCCCACTTTTGGTTCCAGCTAACATCCGTAAAAAACTGCCTCCATAAGGCGGCAAAGCTCAGACTCTGCACGTTCCTCAATCTCTTTTGTTTCAGTGAAGCGTGCAGTGTGCACACAAACAGACACATGCACACACATGAACAAACTGGCCTTTTCTCTTGCATACTAATGACATCTTGAATGCACGTGGACCCTCTTATATCAAACACACATGCATCACATGCCTTTTATACCATACACGTCTGCACCCATATGAGATAGTATAGCAAATGAAACATGTCTGATGGTGGTAGAGCTTTTGTAGGAGGGATGATGACACCCTGTAGAGAACCAAAGATGTTGTGGTTAATCAAACAGACTGTGTAAACGCTGTGTCACACTGAATACGTGCTCTGCAGTAACACACATTGCCGTGCTTCCAGTTTTCTGCAGGATTTTGGTTTTATTGAATTACTTTTTCAGGATGGTAAACCGGTCTAAAAGGCCGTGGTGTCGGTTTGTCAAACTGATTCCACTCTTTTGTTTTAACACACAGCTTTCGTGTCAACTCCAGATCCAGGCTGCTGCTCAGCCTCGTGCAGCTAGAAGTCGGTTACTAAACTCTAATAGTGCGGCGGCGGAGGACGGAGAGAAAATAAGTGGAGCGGTTTTAATGTGAAATAACCTGGTGATCCGATGGGGAAACCTCCTGATATGTAGGTTACTGTTGTCGGGTACTGTCTCATCTCACCGGCCCCTCTCACCGCTCATCTGAGGAAGTCTGCCTGTGAGCCCGGATTAATATTTCACTATTGTTGTACAAGGGATTTGTGTGTGTGTTTGTATATTTGTGTCCATTGCATACGTGTGTGTGTGCATGCGTGCACATAGAAGTGTTAAGGCTTAACTGTGTGTGTGTGTGTGTGTGTGTGTGTGTGTGTTTCTGTGTTTGCAGATTCATCAGTGCAGCATGGTTGGATCTACTGCCCTGTATGCCTGCCCTGATTGCTTCTGCAAATGCCTTCACGCACTTGTGTGGGGTGTGTGTCCTCGAGTGTGTTTTGCATGTACACTTATGTTGTTTTGCTAAGCCATTATCACTTTATCAGGTCAAAGGTCACTGTTCGTTGTTGATGCTGGATAATAAGCCCAGCAGATGCACCACTCTCTGCAAGAACAAACAATCCATGCAAGCTGTTATCTTGAAATCTCGTATTTTGTGATTTCTCCTAAAACCTCTCAAATCCTTTCTCTATAGTGCTAGATTGAATTCAAAATTATTATTCTGCTGTTTAATTGTAGCTGACACACGAAAATCCAAAATAGCATGAAAATTAAAAATAGAAAACTGAAATCTGACGTGTTTACACATGTAGGCCTTATGGATCCTGTTTGCTTTGATTGTCATTAGGTTAGGTTTAAGGTTTTGGTTAGCTAACACTAGCCCTGCTCTTGAAATATCACCTGTGGAAAGTTCAATTAACACACTTCAGAAAGGCACACATCTACGTTCCTATGGATACGGTGTCAGATGTCACCGAGCTTTGAAGATCGAACCACTCTCCAAAGATATCTGTTATCAAATTGTGTCAAGACCATAATCTTTGCAGGGACATGAAACGCTGAATAACTTCATCATAGCAAAGAGCCAACACTGGAGTTACGCATGTGGCCGAACCAGCAGCATCAGTCTGAGTGATGACCAAGAGCCCAGCAGCCACTGTAGCAGGAATCCCCTGTGGAGATACAGGAACCTGCTGGAAGGAGAAAAATCTTAGAAACACTCTGTGAGTAAGAGCTTTATGGTAGAGTGGCTAAATGAGCTCCTCCTGAGTAAAAGGCATGTGACAGCACACCTGGAGGATGTCACTTAACACTTAAAGGAGAACCTGCATGGGAGCGCACACAACCGCCACGCTGTGGAGAAGATTCACCTCTTAGCACGACCACACACTTGAAGCAAGAAAGCACCGGGGCGACTTCGGCATAAGTCTCTGGGTGTCCTCGAATGGCCCGGCCAGAGGCCAGATGTGAACCCCAGAAAACATCTGTTCTCATCCAGTCTGAGTGAGCTTGGCAGGATCTGCCAGAACAAACGGGACATACTTCCTAAATCCAGAAGGGAAATAAGGTCAATTTAAAACTGTGAAGTCTTTTAATGAAATCAGTTGCTGCAATGAGTGTGTTAGTTTATGTGTGCTGAGTTCAGCTGTAGTGAATCTGATCTGTGTTTTCAATTCATTGACCAATCACAAGCCTTGACAGTATTGCCCTTTAATGGGAATATAAAGGATTCAGTTGCCACATGACAACACAATATTAATTTAACCTCCATTGTCTAAACTAATGTAGACGTTATCTATAGCAAAACATAAAGCTATTTCAGCTGCGTGTGTGTGGACCCACCAGTGAAAGGGACAGTTTGTGGAGTCTAGTATATCAGTGAGCCACCTGTCAGGATGGCAGCCATCTTTACAATCCCAGAAATATCCTACATCAGATTAACTGTTTGCACTTGCTAGCTAGCGTGTCAGTGTTATGCTGCGTTCGAGACAACTCGGAACTTGGAATCTCCCAGTTGAAAACTCTGATTTCCATCTTCAAGGTGTTCGAGACACACCACGCCAGACTAACCAAAGACATGGCGGACCGGGACAAACTGTGCATTCAAAGTGCTTCACATCAGGCATAAGAACATGATAAAGGGCACAAACACAAGTTAAAAAAAGAAGCATTTTAGAATAATAAAACGAGTTAGAAAAACCGAAGAGAAATAACAACATAAATAGGCTACTGTGTTCTACAACATCAGCAGGTTATCCGTATAGCGTAAGTAAATATTCTATATTTCATAATGTTTTAATGTATTTTGGCATTAAAAATGCTTTTTAATCAATGTTTTGCCATTGATGGTGTGGTTCTGCGTGGGTGCAGATTCTAGTGCGACATCAGACAACTGATTCTTGGAGAAGTTGCGTCATATTTTTTTCTCCGACTTTCATGAGTGGGAGCTCAGACATTAGGTGGCGTCTCGAACGCAGCATTAGCTCTCCAGCTACAGTAGTGGCTACATCACCAAGCTTCAGGTCCTGATTGCTTTTGTGAGGCAACATGAAATGTCAGTTTTTGATACATTGGCTAAATTTTATAGGAGCACGCTCACGTTGCAATTATGGGTTATTGTGTTCTGTATGAAATACCAAAGTTGTGGAGTAGACAGAATATTTTCCAAAGCCGTTGCGTGTGTGGTGGCACTGATGGCATATTTGTGGCTTCGCCATTACTTCCTACACAATCAATCTGGTTTTCTCTTATTATCTCATATTTATGAAACACTGATTCATACTTAGGCAGCATGAGCCAGGAAACTCTGAGACAGTGTGTAGGTAACTTTATAAGCAGCAACATATGATCTCTGATACAAAATGCAAATAAAAATATAATAAGAAGCAGACATGTGATACAGACGCAGATGAAAAAAGTATAAATACATGAGTCTGTAACATATACACTGAGTGAGAATAGATCATTGTGTGCAACCTAATGCTTGAGAATAATTATTATTATTGTGTAATAAAAACAGATATGGTTAAGTGAATAGTGCACATTGCTTTTCCCTCAAGACTTGCCAGTTGGTAATTGAGCGATTTCTCCTCCTCCTGCTCTATAATGGGCTTGTCATGCTGTGCTGCTCAGTGCATCTTCAAAAGGAACCAACTCTCTGTGGCTCAGAGGCGAGGGCTGTAAACTAGGTCGCCAGAATGAGCCAAGGAATTTTGCAAGACAGGAAAGAAAGTTTGTGTATGAGTGTAGGGGGGGTAAAATAGTACATTATTAAGGTGTAGTGGCTCTGGCTTGAGTGAGCGCTTCTGGTCTGATTTATTTGGGTCTGGGGAGACATTTCTGAACGTGGCCTGTGTGCTTTAAAAACGCCATAAACGCACTCATTTATTCAAAGGGCACATTTCTATCGTTTGTTGTGAGAGTTATGTAAAACTGAGGCAGAGTTGAAGGTAAGATGAGGGTGAAATCATGAGGCGTACAGTGTGAAAAGAGGACAGAATGTTCCTCCGCCGGCCACGCCGGCAAATTCAACAAACTGTTATCATGACTGACAGTGAGATGAGGGCATGTTTTAACCTCTGAGGTCTTGTGCACAAGCACTCAGATGCACCACTGCCTCTTCTGTGTGTGTGTGTGTGTGTGTGTGTGGTGGAAGCTAATGATGATGGTATTCCCTCCATCTCCATCTGTTTTCCTCTGATGGACATTTTCCTGTCCATAAAAGGTGTCACACCATTAAAAGTCCCCTCTCTTTCTCTTTCTGCCCCACTATGTGTGTGTGTGTGTGTGTGTGTGTGTGTGTGTGTAATGGTGTGAGACAGGGGGGTTCTTGTATGTGAAGATAATAGCCTAGTTGAGTGCCAGACCAGGCAAGCTTTTACATTTCACGTGGTGAGATCCCATGAGCCTTTTCAACATCTTTCTGTCAATCAGAGAACACAAATTGCAGCTGTGTGTGTGAAAGTACAGAAAGCAGTTTGCATCCGTGCGTGCAAGAAAGACAGAAGGCAAGTTTGCGTTTGTGAGAGTGTGTGTGCATAAGTGTGTCAAAGTAGTAAGCTATCTTCCTCAAGCTTGCGTATACACGTGACCAATAAAACATGGCACCCAGGGGCCCATAATTCAGCTGCATTTCTCCATTAAGACTCAGACCTGCAAGTCGAACTCATGAAATATGTAAAGAGAGAATCTGTAAGCAGTTTTGTCGTTAGCCTGACTGTGTGTGTATGTGTGTGCATTTGTGTGTGTGTGTTGACAGTTGTGGATGTGTGCCTGCAAGCATGCATGGGTGGGTAAGTGAGTGTGCTTGCATGCATGTGTAGAAAGGGTGTAGATGAATTATAGAGAGGCACTGGTTTTCTGAGATCAGGCTCACAGAGGAGAGGAGCAGCTGCAGCAGCTGATGAACGTGGTTTAGGCTGATTGCATTCAGTATTTACCCTCTTTGACCTGACCGTACATGCACCCTGAATGGCACTGTGACACACTGATACAGTTATTAATACACAGCCCATGGGCTCAGCAGAGTGTGATAACCTGCTAGTGTTAGCTTTGAGAACTTAGCAGCACTTTTGTCATTTTAAAACCCGAAGCAAATGTGAAAAAGTCAAAAAGACGTCTCTCATGACAACAGAAACCGGTTGTTCAGATTTGGCTCATTTACCATGTAAATGTATGTGGTTTTCATGTGGAATTTACTGGTGGAGGGACAAGTATGTACCCCATTAACGTGGTTTCCCCATGTAGCCCTGTCTGTGGCTGTGGGATCAAAAGGAGCAGAAAGAGGCAAATTCTGGTGGTTGTTCATGCAAGGATTCTCATGTGAGAAAGAGACGCCTCAAATGGGACTGGTTAATGAAATGGCCTGGACGTGAGCACACACTGGAGCTCGTATTTCAACTATTTAGCTGATGCATGAAAGTGGTGGAAAATGGAGGCACTGCATAGGACGACATGGACGAGAAAGTGCTTCACTGGAAATTACAGTTAGGATCATGTGAATAAACTTTTTTTTCATTTTATTGCAGGGACTTTTTCTTGAAAGACTTGAAGTAAAGTGATGTAATGTAGAAAAGTGTAAAGAGTCTATAGTGCTATGTGTTATGTTGCTGGCTGCACTTGCTAGATACACAGTGGCTACAGTTCAGCATCCTAATGCTGACAATGACTAGACTGATGTTGAGCAAGTAAAAATATTCACATGTTTACCTTCTTATAGCATGTTTACATGCTAACATAGTACAGCTGAGATTGATGGTAGTGCTAGTTGAAGGAATTTGCCCATAAATAAAGCTATTAGACAGACTTGATTTAAGAACATTTATTTCAGACAGTTAAAAAAAAAAAAAAAAAACAGTCATGTGATAACAAAACAAAGCCCAAAACAAAGCCAAAGGTTAAATGGTTTCACTAAATAACATGTCCATCCATCCATCCATTGTCCGCCGCTTATCCGAGTCCGGGTCGCGGGGGCAGCAGTCGGAGCAGGGAACCCCAGACTTCCCTCTCCCCTGACACTTCCTCCAGCTCTTCCGGGGGGACCCCAAGGCGTTCCCAGGCCAGCCGAGTGACGTAGTCACTCCAGCGTGTCCTGGGTCTTCCTCGGGGCCTCCTCCCGGTGGGACATGCCCGGAACACCTCACGAGGGAGGCGTCCAGGGGGCATCCTATACAGGTGCCCGAGCCACCTCAGCTGGCTCCTCTCGATGTGGAGGAGCAGCGGCTCTACTCCGAGCTCCTCCCGGGTGACAGAGCTCCTCACCCTATCTCTAAGGGAGCGCCCCGCCACCCTGCGGAGGAAACTCATTTCGGCCGCTTGTATTCGGGATCCAGTTCTTTCGGTCATGACCCAGAGTTCATGACCATAGGTGAGGGTGGGAACGTAGATCGACCGGTAAATTGAGAGCTTTGCCTTTCGGCTCAGCTCCTTCTTCACCACGACGGACCGATACAATGACCGCATTACTGCGGCCGCCGCACCGATCCGCCTGTCGATCTCGCGCTCCGTTCTCCCCTCACTCGTGAACAAGACCCCAAGATACTTAAACTCCTCCACCTGAGGCAGGAACTCTCCCCCGACCTGGAGGGTGCAAGCCACCTTTTTCCGGTCGAGAACCATGGCCTCGGACTTAGAGGTGCTGATTCTCATCCCAGCTGCTTCACACTCGGCTGCAAACCGCCCCAGTGCATGCTGAAGGTCCTGGCTCGAGGGAGCCAACAAGACCACATCATCCGCAAAAAGCAGAGATGAAATCAAGTGGCTCCCGAACCGTACCCCTTCCGGCACTTGGCTGCGCCTAGAAATTCTGTCCATAAAAATAATGAACAGAACCGGTGACAAAGGGCAGCCCTGCCGGAGTCCAACACGCACCGGGAACAGGTCTGACTTACTGCCGGCAATGCGAACCAAGCTCCTGCTCCGGTCATACAGGGACCGTACAGCCCTCAGCAGAGGGCCACCGACCCCATACTCTCGGAGCACCTCCCACAGGATGCCACGTGGGACACGGTCGAAAGCCTTCTCCAAGTCCACAAAACACATGTGGACTGGTTGGGCAAACTCCCATGCGCCCTCGAGCACCCTGCGGAGGGTGTAGAGCTGGTCCAGCGTTCCACGGCCAGGGCGAAAACCGCATTGTTCCTCCTGAATCCGAGGTTCGACTATCGGCCGAATTCTCCTCTCCAGCACCCTGGAATAGACTTTTCCCCGGGAGGCTGAGGAGTGTGATCCCCCGGTAGTTGGAACACACCCTCCGGTCCCCCTTTTTGAAGAGAGGGACCACCACCCCGGTCTGCCAGTCCAGAGGCACTGTCCCTGACTGCCACGCGATGCTGCAGAGGCGTGTCAGCCACGACAGCCCCGCAACATCCAGAGACTTGAGGTACTCAGGGCGGATCTCATCCACCCCCGGTGCCTTGCCACTGAGGAGCTTCCGGACTACCTCAGTGACTTCAGCTTGGGTGATGAATGAATCAACCTCTGAATCCTCAGCCTCTGCTTCCTTGACGGAAGGCGTGTCAGTGGGATTGAGGAGATCCTCGAAGTATTCCTTCCACCGCCCGACGATATCCCCAGTCGAGGTCAACAGCTCCCCTCCTCCACTGTAAACAGTGTTGGCGGAGCACTGCTTCCCCCTCCTGAGGCGCCGAATGGTTTGCCAGAATTTCCTCGAGGCTGACCGGTAGTCCTCCTCCATGGCCTCCCCGAACTTTTCCCAGACCCGAGTTTTTGCTTCCGTGACCGCCCGGGCTGCCGTCCGCTTGGCCTGCCGGTACCCGTCAGCTGCCTCGGGGGTCCCCCGAGCTAGCCAGGCTCGGTAGGACTCCTTCTTCAGCTTGACGGCATCCCTTACTTCCGGTGTCCACCACCGGGTTCGGGGATTGCCGCCGCGACAGGCGCCGGAGACCTTACGGCCACAGGTCCGGACGGCCGCGTCAACAATGGAAGTGGAGAACATGGTCCATTCAGACTCAATGTCTCCGGCCTCCCTCGGAATCCGGTCAAAGCTCTCCCGGAGGTGGGAGTTGAAGACCTCCCTGACAGGGGATTCTGCCAGACGTTCCCAGCAGACCCTCACGATACGCTTGGGTCTTCCAGGTCTGACCAGCTTCCTCCCCTGCCAGCGGATCCAACTCACCACCAGGTGGTGATCAGTTGACAGCTCAGCCCCTCTCTTCACCCGAGTGTCCAAGACATACGGCCGGAGGTCAGATGACACGACTACAAAGTCGATCATTGACCTCCGTCCTAGGGTGTCCTGGTGCCACGTGCACTGATGGACACCCTTATGCTCGAACATGGTGTTCGTTATGGACAGACTGTGGCTAGCACAGAAGTCCAATAACAAAACACCGCTCGGGTTCAGATCGGGGAGGCCGTTCCTCCCAATCACACCTCTCCAGGTAACACTGTCGCTGCCCACGTGAGCGTTGAAGTCCCCCAACAGAACGATGGAGTCCCCAGTTGGGGCACTTTCCAGCACCCCTCCCAGGGCCCCCAGGAAGGCCGGGTACTCTGCACTGCCGCTCGGCCCGTAGGCCGAAACGACAGTGAGAGACCTATCCCCGACCCGAAGGCGCAGGGAAACGACCCTCTCGTTAAGTGGGGAGAACTCCAACACATGGCGGCTGAGCTGGGGAGCTATGAGCAAGCCCACACCAGCTCGCCGCCTCTCACCATGGGCAACTCCAGAGTGGAAGAGAGTCCAACCTCTCTCAAGGAGTTGGGTTCCAGAGCCCAGGCTGTGCGTGGAGGTGAGCCCGACTATCTCTAGTCGATACCTCTCAGCCTCCCGCACGAGCTCAGGCTCTTTCCCCCCCAGCGAGGTGACATTCCATGTCCCTAAAGCCAGAGTCGTCGTCCGGGGATTGGGTCGCCGGGACCCCCGCCCACGGCTGCCACCCAAATCACACGGCACCTGCCCCTTATGAACCCTCCCGCGGGTGGTGGGCCTACGGGAGGGCGGGCCCACGTCGCTCGTTCGGGCTGCGCCCGGCCGGGTCCCGTGGGCCAAGACCCGGCCACCAGACGCTCGCCTGCGAGCCCCGACCCCAGGCCTGGCTCCAGGGTGGGGCCCCCGGTAACGCCAGTCCGGGCGACGTACACTTCCTCGATGTTTTCATTTTCATAGGGGCTTGGAACCGCTCTTAGTCTGACCCATCACCTAGGACCTGTTTGCCTTGGGAGACCCTACCAGGGGCATTAAGCCCCGGACAACATAGCTCCTGGGATCATTCGGGTGCTCAAACCCCTCCACCACGGTAAGGTGGCGGTTCAAGGAGGGGT
>NW_028220248.1:0-16693 GCF_045865225.1 Trachurus japonicus | reverse complement strand
GGTAACACTTTATTTTAAGGGGTCCTTGTTCCTGTGTAGTTACCTAATTAATTACAGTGTAATTACCTATGTAACTACATGTAATAGCATGTACTTACATTGTAAATACATAGTGTATTTTGGTGTACTTACAGGTCCTTGTTACACTTGTAATAAGAAATGCTTGTTACAATACCTGGTCAAAGTGGCCTCTCTCTTTGGGGAAGGGGTACATCTGCAAGAAAAATGGGTGAAACCACAACCCATGTTGCCTGGGCAACCTTTTCCATCAATCTTCCTCCTGTCTCTTGAGTCTTGGAACATGTGTGCTGTTACACAACTTAGTCTATGTAACAGTTGTGTTAATACACACTTGTTACTCTTTGATACAGTGGAATGAGCACATTGAAGTGTACCTGCTGGGATACCTCAGTCCTTACACATTAACTGCAATAACCAGTGTCTTTGATAGTGTACCACGTGTGCTGTTACACAACTTAATATATGTAACAGTTGTGTTAGTACACCGTTGTTACTCTTTGATACAGTGGAATGAGCACATTAAAATAAAGTGTACCTGTTGTGCTGTTACACAACTTAGTATATGTAACAGTTCTGTTAGTACACCGTTGTTACTCTTTGATACAGTGTAATAAGAACATTAAAGTGTACCTGAGATACCTCAGTCCTTAACTGCAATAATCAGTGTCTTTGATAGTGTACCACGTGTGCTGTTACACAACTTAGTATATTTAACAGTTGTGTTAGTACACCGTTGTTACTCTTTGATACAGTGTAATAAGCACATTAAAATAAAGTGTACCACGTGTGCTGTTACACAATTTAGTATATGTAACAGTTCTGTTAGTACACCGTTGTTACTCTTTGATACAGTGTAATAAGAACATTAAAGTGTACCTGAGATACCTCAGTCCTTAACTGCAATAATCAGTGTCTTTGATAGTGTACCACGTGTGCTGTTACACAACTTAGTATATGTAACAGTTGTGTTAGTACACCGTTGTTACTCTTTGATACAGTGTAATAAGCACATTAAAATAAAGTGTACCACGTGTGCTGTTACACAATTTAGTATATGTAACAGTTCTGTTAGTACACCGTTGTTACTCTTTGATACAGTGTAATAAGAACATTAAAGTGTACCTGAGATACCTCAGTCCTTAACTGCAATAATCAGTGTCTTTGATAGTGTACCACGTGTGCTGTTACACAACTTAGTATATGTAACAGTTGTGTTAGTACACCGTTGTTACTCTTTGATACAGTGGAATAAGCACATTAAAATAAAGTGTACCTGCTACATACTTACATGTAACATCATGCAGAAACTTGGTACTCAAGTATTTTTACATAAACCAATAACTAGAATAGCATTTTTTCAGAAAATGAGACAATGCTGGATAACTCAATTCATATGGAACTGAAAACATCATCAGCAATCTGTATGCATAAAACCACACACTCAAAAAAATGCATTTCAGTGTTCCTTTATCGTCCTTTATTTTTATTATCCCCAAAAAACCACAAGGCTTGATCTTTTCCTGTCCTTTAATGGAGTCCTCTATTTCTCCTCCGTAAAACTGAAATGATCACAGAAACACAATTTACTTACAGTAGGCTACTTACAGTAGCATTGCATGAATAGGTACACTTCAATTAGCATCCAGATTAACAAAATGAAAAGAGTTAGCATAGACTGAAAGCTAGCAAGGTATATTTACCGAAAACATAACTAATCATGTCTTAATTACAAAAATACACAATCATGTAACACTATTGACATATTCTACTCACAGATAGACATTCCCCAAGGCAAAAGCATCCAACAATATTATTTAGCAGTCTGTTTAGCCGTCTGTGCTCACTTTTACACCCGAGCATGAGAAGTGAGCATGCAACAGAAAAAACACAACATAGCTGGACTTGACGAGCTGAGCGCTCACTTCGACGCGGTTTCTCTGAACCAAAGAGAAGACCACTCACTCGGACGTGGTTTCTTTGAACAAAAGCACACACTTTTTTAACCCTCAAAGACAGTACAAAGACACTGGTTATTGCAGTTAATTTGTAAGAGTTGAGGTATCCCGACCCAGGTACACTTTATTTTAATGTGCTCATTCCACTGTATCAAAGAGTACAACGGTGTACTAACACAACTGTTACATATACTAAGTTGTGTAACAGCACACGTGGTATACTATCGAAGACACTGGTTATTGCAGTTAATGGTTAAGAACTGAGGTATCCCAGCAGGTACACTTTAATGTTCTTATTACACTGTATCAAAGAGTAACAACGGTGTATTAACACAACTGTTACATAGACTAAGTTGTGAAACAGCATAAATGTTCCAAGACTCAAGAGGCAGGAGGAAGATTGATGGAAAAGGTTGCCCAGGCAACATGGGTTGTGGTTTCACCCATTTTTCTTGCAGATGTACCCCTTCCCCAAAGAGAGAGGCCACTTTGACCAGGTATTGTAACAAGCATTTCTTATTACAAGTGTAACAAGGACCTGTAAGTACACCAAAATACACTATGTGATTACAATGTAAGTACATGCTATTACATGCAGTTACATAGGTAATTACACTGTAATTAATTAGGTAACTACACAGGAACAAGGACCCCTTAAAATAAAGTGTTACCAATATTTATTTATAAGTTTAAAGGGAAATTCGCCTATTGCCATAATCCCTATAGTCTTAGGAGTAGGTTAATTACCCTTAATTGTCAGTGCAAGCTGTTTTGAGATCGGCAGGGCTGAGGCATAAGCACATGGTATTTCCACATTTCCCTAATCAAACTAAATTCACAATCCGACAACTCTAAAATGCTCTTGTGGACAAGTTGTGACCTGCACATTCACCACGCTGTGAAATGATAATGGAACATTACGAGACAGAGATACATTTTTTTAATTGAATCAGACTTCATAATTTCAGTTAGCAAGCACATGACCGAAAGGGAAAACGGGAGAAGCATAAGCTTATCAGGTCCCTGTGTTATTTCTGTGTGATAGGACGAGATGGCTCGCAGTACTTTGTTAACAATTGGCTTTATTCAGCTTCCAGAAACTCCGTACAACAGGTGCTGGTCTCCCGCCCTCTGTGCTCCCGAGCTGCGCATGCGCTCTGCATGCTGACCCGCTAACAACCCTGGTCACATGACTCAAAGACAGATCTGAAATATGTCACAGTCCCGCCCCGATTTCGAGGCAAAGGCAAATGCTAAACTACATTTCAGACACGGTTGCTGGCCGGAGTGATTTCAAAAGCAAGTAATTTGCTTCATGTGTCGTAATGTTACATAATTATACGTTATTATTTTATAGCGTGGTGAATGTGCAGGCCAAAACTTGTCCACATGAGTGTTTTGGAGTTGTTGGATTGTGTGTGTTAGTTTGATGAGGGAAACGTGGAAATACCGTGAGCCGCCGTCTCTGCTCCACCGATCTCAAAACTGCTTGCAAGACTATTGG
Organism: Trachurus japonicus; assembly: GCF_045865225.1. NCBI lineage: Eukaryota > Metazoa > Chordata > Actinopteri > Carangiformes > Carangidae > Trachurus > Trachurus japonicus. The sequence goes on along the minus strand of NW_028220248.1, from coordinate 13,213 downwards.
GATTTTGGCAATACCAGATCTACCAGATTTGGTCTCTGGTACAGTAATATTAACTATCAACAAAAGTGTTTAAACATGGAGATGCTGCTGCAGCTTCAGGGTGGAGGCAGAGACAGACAAACAAACGGCCTTATATGCTCAGTAGCTCTTCAACCAGCAGAGCTGCCTGCCAATGAGGGGCTTGACATGAATCGCACCACACCTGTAGAGTGGATGGGAGCAGACATCAGTAGCAGGAAGCATGGACCGTATAGGAGGGCACACAAAACACACTTCCATTAGATCTCATCCTGATTTAATAAAATGTAATCAGATCAACGACCTATGTCCTCACTCCGCAATAACTGTTGTTTCAATTATCTTTTTGTGTGGCAGGGAAGGCTACGAGAACAGACCAGTGGCTCGCAACCATTTCCAGAACTTCACACAAGCCAGTGAGAGTTGTCCACTTGAAAAGACTTGAAGTGCTGATGACTACTTGCCCCTGCTGAGTTTGAGGGTCAGTGAGGCCTTTTCAAGAAACTGGAAAACACCTAGGAAAATGTGCATGTGACTACCCAGGCCCAGCCAGGTAATACACTTTTTCAATATTGTATATTTCTTATTTTGTAAAGCACTTCATAAGTATATTGTGCTAGTGACAATTACATTTAGTCAAAATCTTTGTATTCAATTAAATAATGTGGATAAATAAAAATATTGTCCCAACTTAGTATGGTGTCACTCATGGAAGTTAACATGAAGGGCTGCTTGGTGGTGGAGTGGTTAGACGGCATGTCCCGTGTTGACATATGCCTGATGCGTTGATCGCTGGTTCGACTTGTCCTATCAAATAAAGGCGAAAAACACCCAAAATATATATAATTAACAGAGCTGAAGGTCGGTGGTTTGATCCCCAGCTTGTCCAGTCCGTATGTCAAAGTGGCCGCGGGCAAGATAGCCCCTGGTGTGTTATTGGTTTGACTGTGTGTGTATATATGTAGAGAAAAGTGCTGTATGAATGTGTGTGTTGGGTGAGTGAAGGTTATTAATAGTGTGAAGTTCTTTGAGTGGTCATAAAAGCTAGAAGTAATAGAGAGAGACTGTAGGAATTATATTTCTTTAGAGGCAAGTAGAAGAGGTGAAATACTGAATGGATAGATCACCTCATTAACACATTTATCCAAACAGAAAAGATCTTAAGAGAAAGTAGTAATAGGCACACAAACATACCTTTTTAACTGACCGCTTTCTTTTAACTTGTCCACACTGATTATAGGAATAAAGTTATCTTTGCATCATCTCTACTCTGTTGTTCATGTCTTTATTTTTCTCACGCATAGTGAGAAAACACAATCTCCATAAGTGTCTGAGAAAACATAGATAGACAGACAGTCAGACTGGCAGGTGGCTGTTGGCTGGGTGTCAGATTACAGAGCCCTGTGTTGACAGCTCTCGTCGCTGCCATGTCAACACCACAAATCATGTCCATTGATTTCATGTCTGTCTATATTTGAAGAGACTTACTGACTGATTAGTTGTCTCGCATGCTATTATTCCTCATTGTGCTTGAAAATGGAGTGGGCTGAACAGTTTAGATAACCACCTTTTTGGTCGCACCACTAATCAGCTGATCTTTCTGGTCTAGTCAATGTCTCATTACAGTACAGGGCAGTTGGGCGGTTTTGTTGTGCATAACACTTTAGGAGAAAAACAACAGCATGAGTCATTTTAGCAATAGCCTGTAAGAACCTATGTTTACATTCAAATGACAAAGTCCTTCAGTGACCATAAACATGACTCTTGCCATTCAGAAGCAAAGAGAGGAGACTGTGATTAGAGCATTTCCAAGTGTAGAACACTTGAAGATTCTTATGACTTCTTGACCCTTTGTCTTTACAGATGACTCACGCTTGGCTCTAAAATGCAGAGCCTGTTCTTTGTCATTCTAATGACAGTTCAAAACGATGTTTCCTTAAAGGGATAGTTCAACATTTTGGCAAATTGGCCCATTGCAATAATCCCTATAGTTTTAGGAGTAGGTTCATTACCTTAAATTGTCGGTGCAAGCTATTTTTAGAACGGCGGAGCAAAGCTGTGAGCTGCTCAGAGCTAGGCTACAGAGGCTAATGGGATTTCTTGGTTTCCCTCATCAAACTCATCAAATACACAATCCAACAATTCCAAAACGCTCTCGTGGACAAGTTGTGATCTGCACATTCACCACGCTATGAGATAATAACGGAATGTTACAAGACAGAGCTGTTTTTGAGGTAAATTCATGCCAAACAGCTGAACCAAGAAATCCCATTAGCCTCCATAGCGAGCAGCTCGCGGTTCTGCTCCACCATTCTAAAAATAGCTTGCACCGACACTTAAAAGTAACGAACCCACTGCTAAGACTATAGGGATATGGTAATGGACCAATTTGCCAAAGTGTTGAACTATCCCTTTAACACTCAGAGTTGGACATTTCTCATTCACGTCACAGTTTTTTTCTTTAACCACGGATATGATCATTTCCCAGACTTAACTCAGTATTATAACCATGACGACGAGAGTCTCTGACTCTTAATTTTCTGAACAGGATGTCATCCTGCAGCTGGTGGTGCTGCATCTGAAAACACTTGTAGGGAGTAGTTTATAACCCAAGTATTTTCACGTTTAATTTGGAGGACTTGTTGCTCTCTCTCATTTTGTATTCTTGCTCACACCCTCATGTCTGGGTTCAGCTGCTGTTTGACTGAAGGGAGTCTTTAGGTTGTACAAAATTTCTAGTTGAAGAAACCACCAATCTTCTCCCCAAAACACGCAGTGTGAATATAATGATGTGGGAGGGAGCACAACTTCTTCGCAAGAACATTGATGAAATACTTCTTGTTGCCTGAGTAGTGATGACATACAGCATGATGCTTGCCAATGGAGTGCGATTTATTGAAATTCCACAAGAAGAAGTGATTTGGATGATCTGAGCTGAGCTGGAGATCAGATTTGGTCTGTTTACATTGCCATACAATGAAGCTTAGTGGGAATTCAGACATAAAGACGACTACATCTGTTCATCATTCTCTGGTTTTCTCTCTATCGTACCCCACTCCTCCTAATCAGCTGACTCCAGGTGTCCAGCCAGCAATCAGATCCCGCCATGATCTGAACCAGCCAATCAAGTTGTCCTTGACATACTTTAAAATCTATCCTCTCTACTACTGTGTCTTCATTTCGAGGTAGATCAAAAGACCTTGTCTTTTTCATGCACCTCCAGTCTTGATATCGAGTCAGGCCAAGCTCATCATTAATCAGATCACCGCCAGTGCCTGCCCCGGTGATTTCCCATACTGTGCACAGCCTGAACCCATTTTCATATTTGCCAACGTCATAGTGAGGTTGAATCACCATAGACTTTCACTTTTGTTCTCATTTGCACTTGTTTGTTAAAGCAGAAGTAAGCGATCCGGTCGTTTTGGCTAACTTCTTGTCAGCCGATGGAGTTAGCAGTCCCCGCCCTCGTCCCTACGTCACCACATTCACGCGCGTCCCTTGGCTGCACCGCCCCTTTATGCCGTTCTCTCTCCTCATTGGATAAAGGTTGTAGGATACAAGGAAAGTTTTCTCCTCGGCTTACAGCAGAGCAGAGTGACTGACAGACCCGTGTTTCAGACCAAACACTCTATATAAGTGATTGCTGTCGGAAGATATAACTACGTATTTAAGACTTATATTAACAAAAATATTCCGCTTACTTCTGCTTTAATACAAATGAGTCTTCTCTGAAATGCATTTTCCAGTTACAGCTGGTGTTCCTATGTTGAGATGAATAACTTAGGTGTCTGTGTGGGTTTTAACTATGTGTCTGTGAGAGCTGTTGCATCAGCACAGTGACCTCCACCATGTTACTGAGCTAAGAGACAAATCAGTGCTTTATCTTTCTGTGTCTTGTATTGCTGCAAACACTCCTCTGCTTCCTGAAAGCTCCGGGTGAAACGACAAGCAACATGGCATCTTGCTGAGGCTTGGCCTCTTGAGTGACATTTAATACAGGTTACATCTACACAAGAGAAGCAGGAGAGAGGGAAGATAACAGGAAAGTACATTGAAAAGATAACAGAGGAAAATAACTTTCAATAGATTCATAACTCATACTGACTTTGGATTTCTGTTGATATTGTTCTATTTTAGCTGCAGACCAAAAAACAAGTAACAGTGAACAAGTGGATGTCTCACCCTCAGGTAAGATGTTTAAAAAACACTAAATTCCTTGGAGGATGTGTCACTTCTGCTCACTCTGCTACACTCCCAGCTCTGACTCCACTGATAAACCCCCTTATCTGTCAGAACATGATATATTATAGCTGCTGCATCGCTTTAAAGCCAGTAAGTGTGTTCAAGACATTTAATATGGTACTGATAGTTTAGAGCTTCATATCAGGGTGGGAAGAAAAGTATTTAATCTTCAAGAGATAACGTCGGTCATTTTCTGTTAGCGCCTGTTGATTTGACTTTTTATGAGTTTGATAATGCGCCTGTGGTCAGTACGAATGCTTTAAAAACACCACTTGTCCCCGTTTGTAGAAAAACGTAACCCAGACCACAGACACAAAGGCAGAGCTAATAGCTCCAAGATAAAAGGCAAATCAACAGAAAACAGACCCTGGAAGAATAACCAAGAGAGACGCTGGGGAAACTGAGCAGACACAAAACAGATGAACTGACAGAGACACAGCAAACAAGTTAAATACACTCAAGGGCACACTGGTAACAAGAAAGGTGTAAGGGCTGAAACACACGTCGCAAGTCGCTGAGCTGCTGTAGAGAATCATGCTGCTGTGGCTGAGTATTCAGAAAAGTAGAATCCTGGATTTTTTTATATACAGTATATATATATTTTTTCACTCACAATGTTCGTTATCATGTGACTCAGTGTAGCCCTATTTGGTTGGGCCAGACAGGCTGGAAAAAGACAGAGGCAGCAAGTTACTTTTAATGACACACAAGAGGTCAAAACTGTTCCAAAGCAATTTCAAAGTAAGAGTCCAAAAACTGTCATTAACAGGGCAGATATCGGCAGGCCTCTGTCTTTTTTTTTTTTTTACATCTCGCAGCTCCATGGTGTCACTTCCTTCTTGCAGCTCTACAGGTTTAGTTCACCCTGACCACCTGACAAACAGCTGTTTGCTTCAACGCCCCGATGAACCCGCTCCTCAGAATAGGAGGAGGGAACACTGCTCTCCTGCACTTCCCAAAAACAATCCAGATGATGCAGAAAAGGTTAATGTCATTTTTGCCTCGCCTCCGGTCTGTGTAAATATTTTGAAGATGACCAATAAGGTGACTTTTAGAAGCTTTCTTCTACACATATATTTACTGTCAGCTGTACTTGCCTTCCTGTAAAAGTCACGACTCCCCACCAACATAAATGTCTGTGCCCCTGTTATTGTATTGAGAGAACACTAATGACTGACCAGCTGAATTTAAAATGCTATTCACCCAGCAGTCAATATCAATTACTGTACCTCAGAGCTGTAAGTTATATAAGTCACAACACAGCTCTCATGCTTCTCTGAGTTATTGAGCCCACACGTAACTCATCAGAGAAGGTGCCACATTAACAACGTCACTGAAGCATGAGATTATAGGAACTGTTACAAATAAAAGCGTCTGTGAACAGACCAAAATACAGACTCATACGCACGTTAATGAAACTATGCAACATGAGCTTATGTGTGTGTTCTTCACAAGTGAAGCTGAAACATCAAGCTCAGCTGTGGTTAATCACATCAAATCTTTGTATTATTATGATGCTTGACTTCCATGATTGTAATAAGGTGTTAGTAAAAAAAAAAAAAAAAACTTTAATTAATGTATTGATTACTTGCTGGCAATTTATTTATAGAGCACATTTCATTCAGAAAGCAGCTGAATATATTTGCTTCATATGAGAAATGCACAAAAAGACACACTTTATCCTAAAATAAACAGCAAATTAAGCAGATAAATGTATGTGTACAGTACATAGTGGTTGTATAGAGAGGGTGTAGATCAGGGGTCTCAAACTCAAATGAGCTGGGGGCCACTGCTGGCACTGTCATCTCAGTGGGAGGCCACTAAAGTTTTCAAGACGAGTATAAAAAAAAATTGGGGGTTTATTTTCAAATATTGTATGATAATTAGGGCTGTCAAACGATTCAAATTTTTAATCCTTTAATTTCCTGAGTTAATCACATAGTATTTTTCTTTTTTGCTTGAAATACCAGCAAGATGAATGGAAAGCATAAGAAACATCCAGATCTGGACGTTTCTTATGCTTTCCAAATACCATTTTCATGGTAGGCCTAGTATTTAAAAATCAGCTGTCAGAGAGAGAGCAGCCTCGTTTGGTGACAAGAAGAACAAGTTCTCTAGTGCCTACCTGTGGTCACATCTGGAGAAGAAGCTTCTCTGTTTCCCCAAACTTCGGAGCGGCCCGAGGTTAGCGCATTAATCGCGCATTTAAAAAAATAGTGCCGTTAAAAGCATTCGTTAACTTTGACAGCCTTTACTTTTCACGTCAAGATGCGGGCCGGATGTAGGGGGGCCGCGGGCCGGATGTGGCCCCCGGGCCGGGAGTTTGTAGATAATGCATGTGGATTACCCAGTTAAATAGATACAAAACAAACCGGTACTTAGCCCAGTAAAAACAACTAAACAAAAATGTTTTCATATTATGGGCCCTAGTTTGCTGGCGCAGCGCAGGTGGCGCAAGGTAACGCAGCCGGTCTAATGCAAGTTTCGACCAGCGCAGCCTAGTGCAAAGTCAGATTGGAAGATTGGCAGATCGTGCTGCGCTGAGATAGGCGTGGCGGTGCAGCAGGGGGAGGCGTCACAGATTCAGCTTGGTGCAGTGGAAGTTTTGTGCGAAAATGTCCCGCCGAGGTTGCGCTGAAAGCTCGCCACCTCCAACCAGGTCTAATCTCAGCGCAGGGCGGAGCGCAGCAGGTGCAGTGGAAGTTTGGCTGACTGACCTGCAGTGCACACACGTCACCAAGACCTCACAGGCAGATCTCCACAGTTCCAGGAACATTTCAATGCAATAAATATCCACAATAACCACTATTTAATGCAACTAATGGAATCAACACGTGAATTTATATCTATATAGATTGTCCCGTCACATCTGACGTCAGATCAAAGCAGAGATCAAAGGCTGTCGGCAGCGTAATGGAAACTCCACCTGAATTAACTCATTGAGTGCCGCGCTCCTTTCCAAAGTTTTAGTCAAGTGTACCGGCAAATTAGACCATATTTGACTTTTTATTTTAGAGCCATAGTGTATTCTATATTATTGCCACCAACACATACTGTAGCTCATTTGAAAGGTTTAACTTTATCCTTCAAATGGCCACAAACCGTTTGTTTCTACGTGCCTCCGTTCCTGAGAAAAGTCAAGCTAAACATGGCTGGGTTTCACCAAAATCCCTCCTTTTTTTCTAGAAAAGGAGATAGAGCGTCTTTTATGAAAGGTGCGCTGTTTGTGTCTGTCGCTCTTCAGACACTCGCATTTCTGGATCAAAGGGCTCGTATAAGATAAATATACACAACAATTGTTGTTCTATTCACAAAACCACCATCGGGGGCGGGGGGGGCGCCACTAAACAGCAATAACACAGACGCACCGTGCCGTGTCACAGCCTCTCGCCGCGGAACGTGAGGCTCTGCCGGCCACAGCGGCTCGCGAACACCGGTCCCGCCGGTGGTCGCGGTCCGTCTGTGGTACGGGTCGGTGGTGCCGGTCTGCTTTGGTCCAGAGACCATCAGATTTTACCGCGGGAGGACTTTGGGGAGGACACGGTGTTGCTCCAGATGAAGACCGGGCGGGACAGTGGGCTGAGAGCTTCCTGGTTCAGCTCCCAGCTGCTGCAGCCTAGCGGGTGAGAGCGGAGCAGCAGCGGAGCAGCTGCGCTGCATCTGCATGCAGAACTCCGTTTGCAGAAGCTGAGTTATGATAAAAACTTCCAGATCATGAGCTGTCATGTGACTTTGATCGTCATCTATTTCAGTTCTCCTCGTCGTAGAGTCCCCAAATTTACATATAATGTGTATTAAAGTGTCTATTTTCATAATTTAAAAAAAAAAGCAAAAAACGAAAAATTTCGTTTTTGGCACTCAACGCATGGGAACGAAAAACGAGAAATTACGTGGTTGGCACTCAATGAGTTAACACAGCAGGGACGAACTGGCACTGAAAAGCAGCTGTGGATGTCCCAAAAGCAGGACTGAGGGTGGATGACTGCATGTCGCTGCCGTGTTGAGATACACACTATGCCCTTGTAGGGCCCTATATGTCAAATTAAACAGCAGAAGCTGGCCCACAGCCTGTAAAACCCATGTTTTTATGACCCAAACACAGCCCAAACACTACTCAAACAAACAACTAAACATCAAACTTCATGAAGCACCTCTGTGTGGACCCAGTCGCCACATTTCTGGCTCATATACTACTGTACATTATGCAAAACACATCAGCTACTGCTCATATGAAAGAGAAAAAGATTGGAACGATAGCACCCGCGGCTACACAGAAGCACGGCAGAGAGAAGACAACAACGAACAAAGTCGAGCAGACACTGCTTGGCCAAAACATGGTTGTAAATTTCCTCTTACCTTTGCTGTTTTGCTGTGAAAAGTTTGTTTTATGGGTAAATCCACAATATTTCTGTAATGTCCAGTAATAAATGGGACTAGTTAAGGCTGCGTAGTGATCTGTGATTGTAGGCTACAGGGACTGCGGTGTGAGCATGCGCAGCAGGAGTGTTTACGGAAGCAGCGGCGATTTGAGATCTGTACATGTTCCCGACTCGACTCTCATTAAAGTTCACAAACTGAGAACTATGACTGTTCATTGAACATTACATGGTGTCAGAAGTTAACCATGGCAAAGTTTCCACCGCCGGACAACTTCGACTTCACCCACCCGGAGCTGTGGCCTGAATGGAAGCAGAGGTTCCACAGGTACAGAAAAGCTACCAAGCTCGATAAAGAGGACGAAGACGTGCAGGTCTGTACTCTGTTGTATTCGCTTGGAAACGAAGTGGAACAAATTGTCAAAACCTTCGTCTACGCAAACGCTGGGGACGCTGATAAATACGATGTTGTACTTGGACAATTAGACTGCTATTTTGTGCCTAAAGTCAACGTAATTCATGAGAGGGCACGGTTTCACCAGCGAGCACAGAAGCACGGAGAAAGTGTGGAAGAATACATCCGCAGTCTGCACGAGCTGGCCGAGAAATGTGATTTCGGAGACGTGAAAAACGAAAACATAAGAGACAGACTTGTGATAGGTATCCTGGACAAAGACTTGTCACAGAAGTTGCAAATGATGTCGGATTTAACTCTGGTCAAGGCATGCAGACAAGCCAGACAGTCGGAACAGATCAAAGGACAGATTTCAGAGCAGAGCGGAGCCACAGCGTTGTGTGAGGTGACGCGCGCACATAAAAGGGATTACTCCGTGCGGCCAAAAGGTGCATTCAAGCCGGAGAGGAGAGACCGCCAAGGAAACCACTGGTCGCCCAGGCAGCAACCTTCAGGTGCGGGGAGCACAGCCCAAGGAAAGTGCTCGAGATGCGGCAAGCAGCACGCCAGGGGCGATATATGCGCGGCCAGACGCGCGGATTGCCGCAAGTGCGGTAAGAGAGGCCATTACGCCGCTATGTGTCGCACTCTTCAGGTCAGTGACGTGTTTACAGAGAAAAATGAAACAGAGAGATTTTTCCTGGGTGCTGTCACTGTAAAAGACACTAACACACCATGGCCAGTAACACTACAACTCCAGGACAGTGTTGTTGAGTTCAAAATAGACAGTGGAGCTGACACAAGTGTAATTTCTCAACACACATATGACACATTAAAGACAAAGCCCAAACTGGAGCATTCACAAGCCGTGTTGGATTGTCCAGGTGGCAGGCTCAAGAATAAGGGTAAATTCAAAACCTCCACTTACAGAAAAGGGACAAAATATTGCTTTGATGTACATGTTGTGGAAGGTCCTGCAGTCAATAACCTGCTTGGCAGAGAAGTGTCAGTGGCCATGGGCCTCATCCAAAGAGTGGAGAATGTGACCAGTGCACCCAGTGAGTCAGTGGGACTTCTGAGGACAACTCCAGTAAAAATAAAAGTGAAAGATGGAGCAGTACCCTATTCTGTCACCACGGCTCGTCGGGTTTCTGTACCCCTACTCCCCAAGGTAAAAGAGGAGCTCAACAGAATGGTCAAATGTGGAGTTATCGAAGAGATAACCGAGCCAACGGCATGGTGTGCACCAATGGTTACGGTGCCAAGGAAAAATGGACGTGTGAGAATATGTGTGGGGCTTAACCGCCTTAATGAAGCTGTGGAGCGAGAAAAGTATATTTTACCTACCCTGGATGATATACTCCCCAAGCTGGCTGGTTCAAGTGTGTTTTCACTGCTCGATGCTGCAACAGGATTCTGGCAAATACCTTTGGACAGAGACAGTGCCAAACTCACAACTTTCTTAACGCCATTCGGAAGGTATTTTTTCCACCGCCTTCCGTTTGGTATCTCCACCGCTCCAGAAATCTTTCAGAGAGAGATGAACAATCTTCTTAAAGACCATGAAGGCACCGCAGCATATATGGACGACATTATAATCTATGGAGAGACACCTGAGGTGCATGACCAGCGCCTAACCAAAGTGCTGCAAACACTAAAAGAGGCTGGGCTGAAGCTCAATGAAGAAAAATGTAAACTGAGACAGACACAGATTCAGTTTTTGGGCCATGTTGTTGACAGGCGTGGTGTGAGGCCTGATATGGAAAAAGTGGAGGCCATAAGAAACATCCAGCCGCCACAGAACATCACAGAGCTGAAGCGGGTCATGGGCATGGTGCATTATCTGGGACGCTACCTACCCAACCTAGCAGACGTCACACGCCCACTCAATGACCTTCTCAGGGCTGACAAAGCCTGGATGTGGAGCCCAGCACAGGAGCAGGCTTTCATAAAAGTCAAACAGCTGTTGACAGAAGCACCCACACTAGCCTTTTATGACATCAGCAAGCCAACAATTGTGAGTGCCGACGCCAGCAGCTATGGATTGGGTGCTGTTCTTCTTCAGAACCATGAGGGACAGCTACGGCCGGTAGCCTATTGTTCTCGCACCCTGACTGATGCTGAAACCAGGTATGCACAGATTGAAAAGGAGTGTTTGGCGGTTGTCTGGGCATGTGAAAAGTTCTCAAAATACCTGTATGGCCTGGATAACTTTACTGTGCATACGGACCATAAGCCATTGGTCCCGCTTTTCAACGTCAAAGACATCGATGCAGTGCCACTTCGTTGCCAACGATTACTCCTGAGAATGATGAAATTCAACGCAAAAGCTGAGTATGTCCCGGGCAAACTGCTTGTAGTAGCAGACACACTATCACGCCACCCTTCTGCAGCACTACATCTGGACACAGTTGAACTGTCGGACGACATACGTGCTCTGGAAGAGGCCACACAGGCAGCATGGCCGATGTCTCGCTCACGTCTGGACGAGGTTAAAGAGCACACAAAGGCTGACACGGAGCTGCAGGTGGTGATGCAGTTTGTAAGTAAAGGCTGGCCAAAATATGCATCCAAAGTGCCAGACAGCGTCAAACAGTACTATGCAGTTAAAGACTCTCTCACTACATGCCACAACTTGCTTCTTTACGGCGACAGAATCACCATTCCCAAAAGCCTGAGGTCAGAGATAGTGGAAAGGCTGCATGATGGTCACATGGGCATAGTCAAATGCCGCGAGCGCGCCAAACAGAGCGTCTGGTGGCCGGGCATTGGTAAAGCCCTGCAAAAGTGGATTGAACACTGCAAGCACTGCCAAATAGCAAAACCTGCTCAAAACAGAGAGCCACTCATGACAACCCCTTTGCCCAACAGACCTTGGGAAAGAGTAGCTGCAGATATCTGTGAGGTGGACAAGAAAAATTACCTTGTGGTAACAGACTATTTTTCCAGATATATCGAGCTTGTCTACTTGCCTGACATGACAGGTGCCACAGTGAGGTCCCGCCTCAGCGCCATTTTTGCGAGGTGGGGTTGCCCCACTGTCATGGTGACCGATAATGGGCCGCAATTCAGTGGGCGCCAGTTTCAGGACTTTGCTAAAGCCTACGACTTTCAGCATGTTACAACAAGCCCGCATTTCCCCCAGGCGAATGGCGCCGCCGAAAGAGCTGTGAGAACGGCGAAACACATTCTGAAACAGAAGGATCCCTCACTCGCCCTTCTCAGCTATAGAGCAACCCCCATCCAAGCAACAGGTTACAGTCCGGCCCAACTGTTGCTAGGCCGTCAGATAAAGACTCCCATTCCCACACTTGAAGAAAAGCTTCTCCCACGGTGGCCGGACATGGCTCTGGTGAAAGAGGCAGACTCCAGAGCTAAGGCTGCCTATAAACACCACTATGACAGACGTCACTCCAGCCGCCCGTTGCCACCTCTCAGGCCAGGTGACTCTGTTGCTGTCAAACTCGACAGCCAGAAAGGATGGACTTCAAATGCTGTTGTTCTACATAAATACAGCACCCCCAGATCCTACCTGATTCGCACCAACGATGGCACTCTGCGCAGGAACAGGCGCCACTTGCGTCTACAGCCCTCACCTCTCTCTCAGCCTCAGCTCGAGGAGGAGGAGGAAACGGAGGAAACAGAGGAAAGAGACATGGCAGAAGGAAACAGTGAACAACAGCAGGATGAATCGACAACAATGCAAACACCAGCGGCTGTCACCACATCAAGAGGCAGAGTGGTGAAACAGCCATCTCACCTGAAAGACTTTGTCACTTGAAATACCCTGCACTAACCCTGCATAAATACTTGTCTAGGTTCATGTTATTGTGTTAATAAGACAGTAAAGCACTAAGAGAAAAGTTCATAATGAAAAGAGTTATGATACAGAAGAGTTTATTAATTTTATATCGTGTTTATTTCACACTGCTTGAATTTGGTTTATTATGACACATACTTCTTTAGTTACTCAAAGGAGGGAAGGTGTAATGTCCAGTAATAAATGGGACTAGTTAAGGCTGCGTAGTGATCTGTGATTGTAGGCTACAGGGACTGCGGTGTGAGCATGCGCAGCAGTAGTGTTTACGGAAGCAGCGGCGATTTGAGATCTGTACATGTTCCCGACTCGACTCTCATTAAAGTTCACAAACTGAGAACTATGACTGTTCATTGAACATTACAA
>NW_028220247.1:0-3075 GCF_045865225.1 Trachurus japonicus | reverse complement strand
GGTCTTGTTCATGAAATGTGAGCAGCACGGATTTGTGTGTAAACCCTGAGCAGCGCAAATTTACGTGGATTTCCGCATTCATCAATCTTTTAGTAGTGCTGATTTTTTCGTAGCTACTCACAAAATCTACACCTGCTCCGGACTGTGTGTAGCGCTTGTGTAAATGTAGGAATGCAAATAAATACTGCTTGTCACTGTTGAAAATTACAATTTTAATCCATATTACTCTCTCTCATGTTCAAAATACGCCGACGCCTTTGAAACACGTAATTTAAACATGACAAACAATTAGAAATATTTGGAGAGAGAGACGTTTTAGGGATCGGACACGCACAAACACGTCAAGGCTCTATCTAATGATGATGATAATCTGATATAAAACCGGAAAAAACTTTTTTGTGTTGCTACAGTAGCCTACAGGCTCGGTGGGCGCACACTTCACCCTGCGCAGCAGCGCAGTCGGCACCGGTTTGGATGGAGCTGTGACAGACGGCTGGTGCTTCTGTAACAATATAACCTGCCTATATAACTTCATGTGTTGATACAACCATGCTCCTCTACAGCTGAGGCTGTGAAGAGCCTCCTCCTCCCGTCGCTGCTGTAGCTCTGTAGTTGTGTGTATTTTTTTTTTTTTTTTTATGTTTCATATCGAACTATTCTGGCTATACTTCTTAAACGGTTCTTTAATCAACCAAGGATAGGCCTACTTAATTCACTAAATCTGTTTCTTCCCTCCACGCCTTTGACCTGTCCCAGTCACACCACTACTAACAGAAGAGAATTAAATATTTTTTCTGGACTCCACTTAACCCAAAATGACTTCGATCCGTGATCTCTCTTTTTTCTCTCTCTCCCTCTTTCCTCGTTTGCGTCATGGCCGCAGGTGAGCAGGATGCACCTACCTCCTAATATGGTGGTCAGGATCTCCTTATATGGCTATTCATGTATGGAGATCTATGCTAATTGCTGATCACCGGGGGCGTGTTGTTAGGTTACGATGGGTTGGCATTCATGAAGTTACACACGTGTTTACGATCAAAACTGAGTTTCCCGCACCGTTCATGAATCCGGAGTAGAGTTTTAGTAGAGTGAGCTTTTATGTGCAAATCTACACACAGATTTACTCACGTTTCATGAATGAGACCCACTGAATGTTATGGAATCGGCTTTGTCTAAGAACAGAGAGCTGGAGGAAAAGGTGACATCGGTTCTGAAAATCACAGATTATGAAAACTTCTTAAAGAGCTGGACTGAGGAAAACAACATGGTGGATGTAAAACGCTCATTTCAGCCAAGAGGAGGAAATCTCAAGGTGGTGAATCCCTCTGTCTCTTTGGGGCCTCATGAGAGTCACCTGCAGTTCTTCATGTGGAAGGAGATGCTTCAGGTGATCGAGCCCCGAGCTGAAGACCTCTCACTCAAAAGTTACAGCAACAACATGACAGTGTCTAAAGATGGGAGGAATCTGATGTACAGCATTGTTCAATATCAGCAGAGTATTGCAGGGGATGGACTAATATCATGGATGGACTAATATCACATGCCTTTGGGTCGTTTTCATCCTGTCACTACTATGGCAACAAGAGGGGCCCACTAAGTAGGCTACACTTTTTTTCAACTTAAGGTGTGTGTCTTACTGTGCAGTAATTTTCTTGCAATGGAATTTCAGTTGATACTAAATTAATGAATAAATTCTATTTTAAAATCAATTGCCATGCATTTTATTGTCATTCCTGTTGTCAGTGATTCTGTAACTTATTGGTCACTATTTCTGCAAATAATCTTTTTCCTTCATCAAACATTTCCAAAGTTTATCTGAAGCCACTCTGAGGCTTCAGCAGTTTGACTTTGACTTAGACATGTAGTGGATATCATATGAAATAAAAATGAAAATCTCTTGGTGCCATATTCCTTTAGTGTTGGTGTCCCCCCCCACTGTAGCACAGCATGAAACCACAAGGAGGGAATCCACTGAAAACACTTTGACTTCAGAGAAGCTTGAAAAAAAAAGTTTTGATTTTGTCTCTTTCCAACATCTACTCATGTAGAATCATGTTAGGAATGGAGCTCCTTGATGATCAATTTGATTTTAACAGGATGAATGACTCTGATTTTAATATGGGTTCTAATGTCATTAAGAGAGACTTGGAAAAATGTCAGCCTGTCTGTTACAGTAAAGGTATTGAAGTTGGAAAGGTCAAAGTCTTGGTTGGAGCATTAGCTTGTGTTTATGGCTTTGTTACATCAAAGCTTTTAAGACCTGATGCAGCAGTATAATGACTGGGTGGAAGAATTATTAGTCTTGTATCCTACTTTTCCAGTGTCCTCCAAACTGCAGCTCTAAACTTTCACCACTAGAGTGTGACATCACACCTTTCTATTAGTCTCATAGGATGAATAATGTTCAAGAGCTGTGTGGTGAAGAAAAATATATTTTATCTAAATTTATACAGTGAACCGTATACTTAAGGGAATCTCATTGTCATGTTATTTAAGGGGAATTATCTTGCTGAACAAAGGTGAATGAAGATTCATCTCGAGGCT
Source organism: Trachurus japonicus (assembly GCF_045865225.1). NCBI lineage: Eukaryota > Metazoa > Chordata > Actinopteri > Carangiformes > Carangidae > Trachurus > Trachurus japonicus. Next base: position 531 of record NW_028220247.1, on the reverse strand, counting down.
CATGGTGACATCACTAAAAGAAGCACAGGGTGGGGCTACTCTGGTAAATAGGAAGTGATGGTTTGATGTGCTTAGTCAGTCTGTTTGGATGAGCAAGGAAAAACAAAGAGAGCCATGGCATCTGCTTCTTACACTGAAGATTTGACCTGTTCCATTTGTCTGAAGATCTTTGATGATCCTGTGATCCTCCCATGTGGACACTCCTTCTGCAGAGAATGTATTACGCTTTCTCTGAGCTCACTGCCCCAGTGTCCACAGTGTCGTGTAGCTGTTGCAACAGGAGGGGAATGTTTGATGACCAGCCATATTTTGAAAAGTCTGGCTGAAAAGGAAGCTGAGAGGCTGAGGAGGAAGCATGGAGGTGGAGAGGTACGTTTGTGACTTTTTATTTTTGCTTTTGGACACATTTACAAATAATACCAGTGGTATTGGAGAGCAATATTAAAGCCTGTGCAATGGCTAATCATAACAGACGGCTGTGGCCTTTAGTCGATTGAAAATAAATCCAACAGCACTTATTCTGATAATATA
>NW_028220246.1:0-4662 GCF_045865225.1 Trachurus japonicus | reverse complement strand
CTATCCACTTTTTTTCCGAACGTCAAAACGTAAGCCTGTTTTGCCGGTTTTGCTCTTCGGGTGGAATTTTATGTTTATGTTTCCATGGTTTCAGTAGTCGCGGTAAATGCATGGATTTTTTTTTGTTTTTCCCCCAATGAAAATCTGTAAAACGCATGGATCATCAAACCAGCTTTTAACAGTGGATATCACACAAATTGACATCCGTGTTAAAAGCCATCGTTAATAGATCCATGCGTTTACCGCAACTATGACAACGACTGAAAACCATAGGCGGCGCTAGGGCAGAAGGAATGGGGAAGCTACGGGACAAAAAAAAAAAGAAAAAGAAAAAAAGTCTTTACCCAGGCAGATATATAAGATGTATATAGTTTTGATGTTCATCAAACTGAGATGCAGCAGAATGATTCCTTTCATTCTCTACTTGTTTTTTTTTTTGCTGTTTTTTTTTTTTGCTGTTGTAGTGGCCCATAATTAACCTAATCAATGTTCTTACCCTAAGCAGCACGCCACGGGGCGTTTGTGTCATATTTTTCAACTATTTCTTCAGGTTTAAATCCTCTTAGTTGTCGCTCTCGATGTACAGAAGCAACAGAGTTGACAGTATCTGCTGTGCCATTGTCCTCATCCAGTTGCGCAACTGCTGTGAGAATGTGCGCTCACACAGGTGTCCAGAGGTAGGCCGGTGACTGGAGGAGGGAGGCAGCAGGTGTCCGGGCGGTCGGGGCTGCTGTCTGGACGTAACTTAGGCCAGTGACTGGAGGAGGGTGTGCGCAGGTGTTCGGGGGGGCGCGGCTGTCCGGAGGTAGACCGGTGACTCGCGGGCAGTGGCCGGTATCCGGGGGGGGGCAGCCGGTGTCATCATGGAGGCCAGTGGCAGGAGAGAAGGCGGCAGCCGGTCGTGGAAGCATCGTGGTCGGCTTCATTGCTGCTGCTTCATGGGACTCTCGGACTCGTCAATTTTGATATTCAAAAACCTTCTAATGTCCGTTTTACCGGGCTTTTTTCTTTTAATTTCGCTGGACTGTCAGTGACTAGCATAGCGAGGCAAAGGGGTAAGCTTCTACGCTGCGCGTTGTAGCTACGCCGTGTGTAGGCTACGTAATGACGCAGGTAACCAGTCAAATACCACTGAAATAAAAAATAAATAAACCATCGACATAGATAATACTTTAAAAATGTGTGTTTTAATGTATTTCCCACCTCTTTCTAAAATATAATTTAAAAACAACAACGAAAAAAAAAACATTATTTTATTTTTTCATTTTATTATTTGTGATGATTTTATTTTATTTTCTGTGACAATCTAGGGGAAGCTAAGCTTCCCTTAGCCTATTGATAGCGCCGCCTATGCTGAAAACCATGGAAACGTAAACGTACAATTCCACCAAACCGGCAAAACTGACTTCCGGTTTTGTCCATAGATGCGTCGGAAACTTGTGGATATCATTAAAATGTCTAGTCTGGCAACGACCGGTAGACCTCGGCTCAATCCAGGGGGCGGGATGAAGGCTGTCTTTCAAACTGCCTCTGCACGCAATAGGGTAGCGCTACGATTAATCAGAGCAAAGAGCAGGATGACGTTAGCCTGACAAGCCAATTAAAATGTATGTTGTCATCGCGTTAAGCCCGCCCAACGACTCTCTAAACAGATAGAGCGCTGTGATTGGTGAACACAAACGGTGTTCGAGACTCAAAAAGTTCCTATGGCTCGTTTCTAGACCCACCTGCGGAGCAAATATATTTGCTGCCGCTAGGGTGCGTCTAAATTTCTAGGCTAACTCCATCCTGCTCTCCTGACTGAAATCTTCAGCTCACATCACTGGCACAGCACTCTCCTGGTTTCACTCCTACCTCACCAACCGTCACCAGTTCATCAGCATCAACAACTGCACCTCCACCACCCCTCCTCTGTCACAAGGTGTCCCCCAGGGATTGGTGCTTGGTCCCCTCCTCTTCATCCTCTACATCAGGGGTCTCAAACTCAAATGAGCTGGGGGCCACTGCTGGCACTGTCATCTCAGTGGAGGGCCACTAAAGTTTTCAAGACGAATATTAAAAAAAAATCACAAATATTTCTGAAAACGGGGTCTATTTTCAAATATTGTACGATAATTAGGGCTGTCAAACGATTAAAATTTGTAATCCTTTAATTTCCTGAGTTAATCACATAGTATTTTTCTTTTTTGCTTGAAATACCAGCAAGATGAATGGAAAGCATTAGAAACATCCAGATCTGGACGTTTCTTATGCTTTCCATGCTTTCCAAATACCATTTTCATGGTATTTGGTATTATCAGCTGTCAGAGAGAGAGAGCAGCCTCGTTTGGTGACAAGAAGAACAAGTTCTCTAGTGTAGGAACATGAGGAGAAAAAACATATGCAAGTTTTCTGCATCATAAGACCCCCCCCTCCACCCCTCCCTCCCTCCCTCACCAGGCTGAATGAACAGCCGCTCTATGTTGCGCACAACCACAACAACAGCAACAACAGCAACAGCAACATGTTGCAGTGGGATTATCACTGTTTGTGTATGAGACACCTGGACCACGGGGCAGAGCGAGTCCTCACAGTGCAGAGCGACGTGCAGAGCGCAGCAGGACGACTCCTCAGTCCATGAGTTTCATATCTGGCCGGATCATGTGAATCCAGCTGCAGAAATATCCGGAGGACGGGAGCGTCGCGCTAACCGTAGTAACTCACACACACAGACATGCACACACTGCCTACCTGTGATCACGTCTGGAGAAGGCAGCTTCTCTGTTTCCCCCAACTACGGAGGCCCGAGGTTAGCGCATTAATTGCGCATTAAAAAAAATAGGGCCGTTAAAAGCATTTTGCATTAAGGCATTAACTTTGACAGCCTTTCCTACTTTTCACGTCAAGACGCGGGCCAGATGTAGGGGGGCCGCGGGCCGGATGTGGCCCCCGGGCCGGGAGTTTGAGACCCCTGCTCTACATGCTCCCCCTTGGCAAAATCATCCATCATTACGGACTCCAGTTTCACTGTTATGCCGACGACATCCAACTATACATCTCCACCAAAGCCATCACCAACACCACCCACTCCACACTCAGCAACCGTCTCACTAAAATTAAAAAAAAAAATGGATGCAAAGAAACTATCTCCAACTGAACAGTGACAAATCAGACATCATCATCATTGGTCCCACATCCCACACCAGAACCACCCAAAACTTCAGGATCACCTTCAACAACTGCACTCTGTCCTCCTCCCCTCACATCCAGAACCTTGGAGTCATTTTTGACAGGCAACTCAAGTTTGACCACCACATTAACCACATGTGACAGTTGAGGGTCCTGTCACTATGCCTCCAATTGATCATGCGCCCTGGCTACTTGGCCAAGGGGATGTCCCTTTGGCTAAGTGGTTAGTGCGCCGCGCATGACTGTTACCCGTGAGTCTGTGGTTCGAAGCCCGCCCGGGCCCTCTTCACCTTGCCACACACATCACCAGGACCGCCTTCTTTCACCTCAAGAACATTGCCCGTCTCCGCCCCTCACTCACCTTCTGCCGCCGAAACCCTGATCCATGCTTTCATAACATCCAGACTAGACTACTGCAACAGCATCCTATACGGCTCATCAACAACTCCTCCATAAACTCCAATACATCCAGAACTCTGCTGCCCGCCTGCTCACTCACACCCGCTCCCAAGAACACATCAACCCTGTCCTCCAAAACCTGCACTGGCTCCCCATCTCACAATTCAAAATCCTCCTGCTCACCTACAAATCACTCAACAACCTGGCCCCCACCTACCTCGTCTGCTCCACCACCACTACACCCCCCCTCGTGCCCTCCGATCCTCAGACGAAAATCTCCTCGCCCTACCCCCTCGGACCAAGCACCGAACTTGGGGGGACAGAGCCTTCTCCGTTGTCGCCCCCACCCTCTGGAATTCACTCTCCCAACCCTACTGTAGTGTATTGTGTATGTATGTATTACAAGTACAGAGCAGCTGATACAACGCCACTTGCCCAAGACAAATTTCCCTTCCAGGACAAATAAAGTTTATTTGATTTGATTAGATTTTTGATCAGAGACTGTACAGACCCCCACATCTTCAAATCACTCCTAAAAACACACCTTTTTAAACTATCTTATAATCTGTAAACTGTTCATTTTTCTTTTCTTTATTTTTTTTTAAACCTTCCACATTGTTTATGTATCTTAATTGTGAGTTATTCCACATTGTTTTATATTTTATTGTGTTCTGTAAGCATCTTTGAATAAATAAAATGTAGGCTATTATTTCCTTATATTGAAAGCCTTGTCGGAATGATGGGACGTTCATGTCGGAATAGCGGTATGTCGGAGTGACAGCATGTGACCATTTTATCTGTTATAATTAACCACCATCATGTTGAAATTTGTTTTCATGTCAGCCTCAGCTCTACAACAGGATAAGCACCATTTTGCAAATGTTAGCATGCTAACGCACTAAGATAGTGAACAATCATGTAATATTCGCACATTAGTCAGGTCGAAGAAGACTATGCATAGGCTATAGCCTATGCATAGTCTACATATTTTTTTAGTCTACATATTTTTTTAGTCTACATATTTTTACACAGCTTCACAGAGAGGCATGTATTACGGTAGAGTTGTAACCTGGTTAACATATCACGCAAAGTCTG
>NW_028220245.1:0-5379 GCF_045865225.1 Trachurus japonicus | reverse complement strand
AGGACAATTCCGGTCGAATTCAACACGGGGTGTATTTTCATATCATTTTAGGTCTAAAAGAATGAATCTGAAGATTTTCAGTTTAATCGCTCCTGTTTTGCGGTAGCTGCGTATGTCCGCGCATCGCCACGGCAGCAATGAATGGGAGTGGATGTAAGTTCCGCTGTTTAGGCTGTTTCCAGCCCTCAAAGCCGCAATTTTTTTCCACAGACAGCGTCAGATGGCTACTCAAACATGCACCGAGAAGTTTATTTACTTCAAGCAAGCCGACATGTTTGTAAAACTAGATCTAATTCAAAGTCTCCCGGAGTCTCGCGCGAGACCCAGTTGCCGTGCGCGGTGTGTTCAGGAGCAGTGGGAAAAGCTACCGTTGTGTCATAAACACAGGAATATCAACTCTTGACTTGCTTCAAGTAAAAAAAACTTCTCGCGCATGTTTGATTAGCCACCTGACGCTGTCTGTGGAAAAAAATGTACACTTCAAGCAAGTAAAGAGTTGATATTCCTGTGTTTATGACACAAGCGGTAGCTCCTACTGCGCCTGAATACACCAGCACTGCAACTTCGGGCTCGCGCGAGACTCCGGGAGACTTTGAATTAGATCTAGTTTTACAAACATGTCGACTTGCTTGAAGTAAATAAACTTCTCGGTGCATGTTTGAGTAGCCATCTAACTCTGTCTGTGGAAAAAAATTGCGGCTTTGAGGGCTGTAAACAGCCTAAACAGCGGAACTTACATCCACTCCCATTCATTGCTGCCGTGGCGATGCGCGGACAGACGCAACAACCGCAAAACAGGAGCGATTAAACTGAAAATCTTCAGATTCATTCTTTTAGACCTAAAATGATATGAAAATACACCCCCGTGTTGAATTCGACCGGAATTGTCCTTTAAGAACTTTTAAATTCTGTATATTCACTGTTTAATGTAATTACATTAAGGTATATACATGGGTTTTTCAACAACAACTTAAATGTTCCTGTACTTCTTGTACAGTATTAACAGGTAATTCATGATGAATATGAATTAATCCAGCCCATAATGCTTATTCACTCACAAGCAGTTCTGCCCATATCTGGCCCATACAGTATGACTGTCCGATTCTCTACATCTGGGCCAATTCTGGAAGACATACACAAAATCATCTGGCTGTCAGTCAGTACTGGAGGACAGTGAAACTCTGCCCAGATACAAAGTGTTGGTGGAAATTGTGTGAGTTGGAAATGACAACAAATGCAATAATAGGCCATTTAAAGCACAACCAAAGAGTGGAATAGTCAAGTGGAACAAGAGCAGGACGGGAATAAGTTAAAGAGGGAAGACATTAGAGTGGGTAGATGTAGTTTAAAAGCAATAAAAAGTGGTAGCCTATCAAATAAAAGGAAGTCTATAAAATGGATTTTAGGATGTTGTTTAAATGAGGTGCTAGAAGGTGCTATGTGTGTCTGTGTTTGCTTTATCCTTGTGGTGGAATGAAGAGTTTATATGAAAAAGAACTTCCCTAAATAAGGGACAATAAAAAGTCTAAAGTCTAAAGTGACCAACTCTGCCTTTCCTCCTCTAGCAGGTTGTTCTAAAGCTGAGTCCTGACCAACATACAGAACTTTGTCAATCTGTGGGGAAGTTACCAAAGAGAAGAGTGGTTTCCTGCAAATTCCACCTTTTCAGAACTTGAGCGGCATTCTTGGGTGTAGCAAACAGTTTGGAAATCCATAGGTGAAGTTGGAGAAAATGTATCCTCCATCGCAAGGAAGGTGAGTGTGTTGCCTACAGCTGTATCTGTGCCTAAATTGTTGTAGGCCTAAGTAGGAAGTGTTGTCCTGTTTGGATTATTTCATGTTTTTTATGGAATATTTAATGGTGATTCTTCATAACCTGAGTTTAAGTTATTTTCAGTTCATTTCAAAATACTAATATTCATTTGATATTAATTCACATATTTTTACACAATACATTCACATCATTTAATTAATCTAATCTAAACAAATCATTCATATCCAGCATGCGCCCAACCTGGACAGTATACCTGGCTATGAGGAAATGCTACCGAGGGTGAAAGTACATTAAACAGACCGCCTATGCGGCTGCCAAGACTGTCTTGTTTAATAGTTAATCATTATGACTCGACTGAACAGAAAAGAGTGATGTCACATGACGTTTGTGTCTTCGAGTGTCCCAGATCGGCTCTGTCACCCTCCTGTGTTTTCCAACCAAGAGCCTCAACAAATTCAACCAATCAGTTCAAGTTTAATTGAATCATGTTTCCAATTCATACAATGCATCATCTCAAGGCACTTTACAGGGTTAGCCCAAGACATGATATTATTATAGAGAGAAACCCAACAATCATCGGCCTAATTTGAAAATGTAAACCTAAAAAAGACATTCTGCATGTCCATGATCATTTCTTGAGAAATGTGTTACTGTTGTTTTACAGCATCCAAGCTCTCAGCAAAGAACATGCTCAACAAGCCTTCATCAAGTACGCATCAGAGAAATGTTGCTACAGCAAGAGGCCAGCAGAGGAGGGAGTGATCACTAACATGGAGGACTTTAGTACATACAGGGTAAGAGGGAGGGTTTACATGAGTCTGTAACTGACTCACTTGTGAACCGATCTCATTTTCCCATTCATAGTCAATCTGAGAAATATATGCTGTCCATTATGAAACTGGTGGCACTACAGTTATAGAGGATGTGGTCCTTAAAGGTGTACAGAAATGGCCGTTTGTCCTGTTTGTCGCGCCGAGTTGTTACGAGCTGCAACACGAGTTTACCCGAGTAAGGAAAACGAATTTGATTGGTCGTTATCGAGCGGGCGGGATATTCAAAGCTTGGGGCGAGACCGAGCTCCGTGTGTGTGTGCGTGTCTCAGACGTTTGAATGACGGATTACGGATCCAATATCAGTGGCTGATGAATCGTGTACAGGCTGACGTATAATCCGTGCGCCTGCATTATCCAATGCGAAGAAAAAAAATACATACTTTCATCCCGGATTTACTCAAAAATAGAATTTTGCACAAAGTTTGGCCTACATCGTCTGAAAGATGAGTTATCACATTAATTTTATGATCCAGAGTGGGCTCAAATTCAGTTTTCTTTTCTGTACACCTTTAAATGTGGCCCGCACTATCTCTGAATATAGAGCTCCGGACCTCACGTGACTTCCAGGATTCGAGCCGCCATTTTGGCAGTAAACTGGCCAGCGCCGTAGCATTGACTGTAAGCGCCAAAGCCGTCTGACTTCACATGATCTCACTTTAATTCCAATGACATTGGACTTTATATTTTAAAAAAACTAAATGGATTTAATATTACCAACCCTTATAATGCCACCGTGGTGCTTTTCAAAAGTATCTCCGCCGAACATGACATCCCAGACCTGCAGTATCCGGACATACAACTACCTGATCAACTACTCTACAAGCATACAAAAGCTGGCTTTTTGCTCTTTGTGCTCCACAAAATGACACAAGCAGGAAAGACGGTGACAAAAAGAAAAGGAAGAGGCAAACACATATAAGCTGTGAGTCTCCTTCGCCTCCAGCCTTTCCAAGCTGACCCAGAGCCAGTCGCGGAATGGGGGTCGCCCCCCGCATCCACCACGGGTCGATCAGCACCGGGGAGAGCTCCCCAAACAACCCGGACAGCTACTAGCTAACGTTAGCCATGCTACACCGCATTAACTGGGATGATGTGACACTTATCCTTCTAGTGAGGATACAGCAGTTTTTTTGCTGGTAGATTCCACAGCTGGACGTTCATCACAAAGCCAGACTGCGTCCACGTGTAACCCTCCAGGTTTTTGTATGCTTTAGAGTAGGGCGATGGAAAGTTGATCAGGTAGCTGTGTCTGCATACTGCAGGTCTGGGACGTCCGGCGGCCGGAGATACTTTTGAAAAGCACCCCGGGGGCATTATAAGGGTCGGTAATCTTTAATCTATTTAGTTTTTTATATATAAAGTCCAATGTCGTTTTGATTAACCCTCTATGGTACGCATTATGATGCCAGTGGGGAAAAAAAATTTGGAGTGTTTTTAAGTCTCAAAATAGACTAAATAAACATAATCTAAAGAAATTTTTTTAAATTATTTATTTTTGGAAGTTTTTGGGATTTGTTGACTGTAGGCAACATTGTACCATTACGGTTCGTCATATACCAACCCATATACTGTATTAGAAACACCAGTCTCTGTAGACTTTCACCTTCACTGGCCTCATCCTCATCCCAATTCTCATTCTCATCTTCCTCATCATCATCATAATAGCCTGATGTTTACTTTACTGCATCCAAAATAAAATTTATTAAGGATAAAAAACAAAATTATGATGAATTATATGTTTTTGAACATTATATTTACACCTAAACACACACTACCATAGTCTCATAATGCAATATTGATTCCATAATGGTCCACTGTTGCCTCAAGGCAACATTGCAATTTTCTATAATGGTACGTTGTTGCTTTCGGGCAACAGGTGCATTTTAACAAGTTTCCATTATTTAATAAGTAAATAAATTGCATGGAACTATTAAAAATTAAACTTTACTAATCTATTAGTGTAAATATATTTTTTTCCAGATGAAAAAGGGCCAGGACGTTATGTTTTCAGACCGTTTTATTGGAGCAAAATGGCAAACCTGTTTCCTTTGAAAAAGTCTGCAAAAAAGGGTTTCAGTATGGCTTCTTGAAAGTCATGTGATAAATTAAAGCATTGTTAGTGGTTCTCTAAGGTCTCCTCTCTTTTTTAAAGTATTACAGCATTAAATGGGATGAATTGTGGAGATGTGAGAGGCCAAAAAGTGGTATGTTGCCTGAGGGCAACATGGTACCATAAAGGGTGAGATTTAAGCTTAAAATCTTCGGCGCTGGCCATTTTACTGCCAAAATGCTATGCAGCTGTTCTCCTGGTCCACCATGATACACGTCTGCCCTCCTCCCGCACATCTACATCTAACATAGGTCAAGAGGGACGAAATGACAGCTCCCCACAGTGACTCCTGACACATAAATCTAAGTTATGTCAAACTTTATGACACCTGACCTGAAACGGTAAACACAGCTGATCGATCGAAAAAAATCATGGCTGGAGTGAATTACTTTCTGTCACTGAAAACAGCTGGTTCTTGAATGTAACTCGGTCAAAGTAAGACGTATCCTCAATATGTTTTGCAGTTATGTTAGGTCATGCTACATGCTGACAAAGTTGTAAGACTGGGCTCGGAGAAAATCACTTTGTTACTTTCATTCCGCACCTGGCTCTCCTCTGTATCTACGCTACGAAAATTTGCTGATTACTGCCAAAATGGCGGCGCTGTCAGTTTCGGGGCTGTGGGACGTCATCTCCCGGAGCTCTATAGTAAATATGAGCAA
>NW_028220244.1:0-22682 GCF_045865225.1 Trachurus japonicus | reverse complement strand
CCATACCATACCATACCAACTTTATTTATAAAGCACTTTAAAAATCCAGTGGACCAAAGTGCTGTACAAAATCACACACAAAATATACAATTGGCATAAGACACAAAAAGTACATAGAACACAACAGAAAATAATAAAGTGCATTTAAAATAACACTATACAAAACCAATAAAACAATTAAAACATAGCGCATAGGTGAGTCAAACAATAAATAACTAACAGCAGAATAAAAGACATCAGTTTAAAACGGGGTCAAAGGCTATGGAGAACAGGTGAGTTTTGAGGCGCTTTTTAAAAACATGCAGCGATGGAGCTTGTCTGATATCAAAAGGCAGGTCGTTCCATAACTTTGGTGCCACAACTGAAAAAGCGCGGTCCCCTTTAAGTTTGGTTGTCATTTTCGGGACTTTCAGGAGCAGCTGGTCAGCTGACCTGAGGGGACGTGTAGGAGCGTAAGGTTCTAACAGCTCCGAAAGGTATGGTGGGGCCAGGCCATTAAGAGACTTAAAAACAAATAAAAGAATTTTAAAATTAATCCTAAAACGAATGGGCAGCCAGTGTAGCGCAGTTAAAATGGGGGTAATATGCTCACGTTTATTTATGCCACTTAAAAGGCGTGCAGCAGCATTTTGTACCATCTGAAGACGGGTGATGGCGGATGCGCTAACCCCTACATATAAGGCATTACAATAGTCAAGCCGACTAGTTATAAAAGCGTGGATGGTCATCTCTAGGTGCTGCCTTGAGAGAATATGTTTTATTTTAGCCAACTGCCTCAGTTGGAAGAAACTCGACTTCACAACTGCCGTGATCTGACTGTCAAGGTTTAGCCCAGGATCCATTTTTATCCCAAGGTTTTTGATAGTAGGTTTTGAGTATTGGGCTAGTGAACCTAGATCAATGGATGGAGTCCCAGCAGTGCCATTAAAAACCATCACCTCAGTTTTATTTTCGTTAAAATTTAAAAAGTTGAGTGCCATCCAGGCCTTTAGATCATTAAGACATTTAAAAAGTGGTTTCAAAGAAGATGCATTTTTCTTTTTGAGGGGCAGGTAAATCTGGCAATCATCTGCATAGCAGTGGAAGGATATGCCATGTTTGCGTAGGATGGACCCCAGTGGGAGCAGGTATAGCGAAAACAGAAGAGGGCCTAGGACCGAACCTTGTGGTACCCCACATGGGAGGGGCGCACAGGAAGACATGGAATCACCAATGTTGACACAGAAAGTTCGGTCTGCTAAGTATGATCGGAACCACTCTAATGCTGAGCCCCTAATACCCACCCAGTGTTCTAAACGAGAAATTAAAATTTTGTGGTCCACTGTATCAAACGCTGCCGTTAAATCTAAAAGTAAAAGAATCACACTGTCCCCAGAGTCGGTAGCTAAAAATATATCATTAAAAACTCTCAGCAGGGCTGATTCTGTACTGTGGAGATTTTTAAAACCAGATTGGAATGTTTCGAGAATGTTGTATTCTTCCAGAAAGGCCATTAATTGACTATACACTATCTTCTCAAGGATTTTTGAAAGAAATGGCAGCTTGGAAATAGGCCTGAAATTTGCAGGGATTGTGGGGTCCAGGGCTGGCTTCTTAATCAGAGGCTGGACCACTGCATGTTTAAGCTGTTTCGGGAAAACTGCAGAGTACAGGCTACTGTTTATAACCGTGAGGACAGATGGACCTACAGAGGGAAAGACCTCTTTAAGGAGTCTAGGAGGGACCGCATCACTTGGAGACCCGGAGGGTTTCAGGTGGCCAACAATCTCCTGTAGGAGGGACATAGTAACAGGTTTGAACTCATTAAAAATAGCAAAGCAGGGGACCAAAATGGAGGGATCATAGGCAGGAGGAGTAATTGACGCTCTGGATGAGGAGACTTTTCCAGTGAAGAAGTCTAAAAAGGTTTCACAAGTGGCAGGAGATGGTTCCATACCTGCAGTCTGCGGGGGGTTAAGGACTGAGTCAATGATTTTAAATAATACTTGGGGCTTGTTATAATTTGAAAGAATGATATTTGAGAAATGATTTCTTTTGGCATCTCTCACTATTTTCTGGTAATGTCGCCAGCGGTCCTTTAGAATTTGAAGGGACACTTGCATTTTATCTCTTTTCCATTTTCGTTCCGCTTTTCGACACTCGCGTCTGGCGGCACGAGTGACTTCATTTAACCAAGGCTCACGTTTGGCCTTAGGCTGCTTGGTTTTTAACGGTGCCACGGAATCTAGAATTGATTGGCAAGTTGAGTGGAACCAAGCATTGAGGCCATCAGTAGAATTACACATAGACTCTGGAAAAACACAGTTATTGAAAGCAGTGGAGAAATTAGCAGCAGTGGAAGGGTTTAAGATACGACAGCGCTGAGCTGCAGCATAGGGTTTCACTGAATTGTTAGGAAGAGTGATGTCAAACAGAACAGGCATATGGTCTGAGAACGTTGTATCACGAATCTCTAAATTCTGAACAGGCAGGCCATATGAAAGGACAAGGTCGAGTGTGTGTCCACGTTCATGTGTAGGACCAGACACAAACTGAACACAATTAAAAGAGTCAATAAGGTTTAAAAACTCCATTGCCATAGGTTCACCAGGACAGCAAACATGGATATTAAAATCCCCTAGAATGAGCACGTGGTCATATTTTGGCATTACTTCTGTTAAAAAATCAGAGAGGTCATTTATAAAGTCCTTATTGTATTTAGGGGGGCGATAGACCACCACGCACAACACAGTAGGAGAGCGACCAAGCTCAAAAGCGCTTAGTTCAAAGCTGGGGAAGGAGGTGGTAAAAAACAGCTGTCTGCATTTAAAACCATTCTTAAAAACCGTGGCTATTCCTCCTCCCCGACCCGACGCCCGTGGGGTGTTAAAGAAACAGCAGTCGTGTGGTAGGAGTTCGGAAAAAGCACTTGTGTCACCAGGACTCAACCAAGTCTCAGTTATGCAGAGAAAGTCCAACCTCTGGGACATGAAGAAATCTTTTATAATAAATGTTTTATTCACTAGCGACCTAGCATTCACAAGGCCAATTCTGACGGGGGCTGCCAGGTCCACGGTGTTTGCAGTCAGGGGATCCCGCCGCAAACACTGCAAGTTGCTCATATTTGCCCCTCGCCAACAGGGACGGGGAGTAGGCCTAAGAGCAGATGCTTCTATTTTGGCTGCATCTCGAGTAGTGTGTAGTTTTGGTGGCGGACGTAAATAGGTGATTCTGATAGGAATATGCATGGGGATAGTAACAACAGCAGGACCCGCATTTTCAGGCGAACTATGATAAGCAGAGCGGGGAAGCTCGGCAGGGTCTTGCTGAGGGGGATGTCATTCGAGGCTAAAAGCAATAAAGTTGATAAAGTTTTGACACAGGACTCCTGTACCGGTTTTATTTAGATGCAGGCCATCAGGTTTAAATAGATCATGTCTAGTCCAGAAGGAGTCGAAGTGGCTGACAAAAGCAAAACCACAGGCTGTAGAAAGATTTTTCATCCAGTCATGCAGGCTGACCAAACGACTGAAGTGCTCAGAGCTTCTAGTGGTGGTGACAGGAATGGGGCCGGATAGAACACACCTCCTTCCTAGGCTTTCCACAGTGGAAACAACAGCCTCAAGGTTGAGGTGCAGCAGTGTGGATTGCCTGGCCATGACGTCATTGGTGCCAGAGTGGACAATTACAGTGTGGACAGAGGGATGGATATCAAGAAGTGCTGGGATGAGTTCAATGAAATCGGTGGTTTTACCTCCAGATAAACAGTAGGTAATGGCGCCAGGGAGGGAAACGAACCTGATAATAGAATCACCTACTAAAAGTATATCTGGGCGTTCATTTCCTGGGTTACAGTTGTAGATCGACAGCCTAGGATTGAGGGAGACTGACGAGCTGAATGTGATTGGATGAGAACAGGTGTTGATTTGGCTAGAATCTCGGGTTGGCGGGGCGGGGGAAGCTGAGTCTGTAGGTGCAACAACAGCAGCAGGTGGCTCCGAGGAGGAAGATGAGGGCACTGGGGCAGCTTCCAAATGAGGCTGCTTCTTGTGGAATTGTGAAGTAAACAGGCGAGGTCGCTTTTAATTAATAATTAATAATTAGAACGTATTATAATATTTACTTAATTTAATTTACTCAGTGACAGAAAAGTCAACCGGAGAAAGGCTGCTCTGCTGTCGCCATCTTGTCAGTGCCTGATTCTGCCCAACTCTCAGCCAATCCAAAAACAGGCAAAGAGGTAGAAACAGACGTTCGTTCACCCACCTGTCACTCAAAGCAAGTACGCCCCTTAATTTTTTACAGGGGTTTTACAGCCTCCAGAAATGTCATGGAGGCATCAAAAAAAATCATATCTTTGTAAAATTGATCATTTCAACACAAGAGTCTAAACACCCAAAAGTGGATGTGAGGACAAGTCTCTCAAAAGACCAGTACTGTTCTGTTAAACTGGATCAGCATCTACAATCGTTCACATGAGCCACTGAATGCAAACACACAAAGGCTACTATACTAAACATATAGTCTGGCACAACCTATAGAGTTCAAAGGCCCAACCCAGACAAGCCAATACTAGAGCGACAGGTTATTTAAGGGGCACAGTGAACCCACTTCAGCTTAAACATGCTTCATTCACACTTTTATCTTGAGTCAACAACACTCACCCGGCTCAACAGTAACACTACCTACACCCAGCAGCAGAGAGCTCACACACTGGTAAATGTTTCATCACACGTCTGATCCAATGACCTTGCCGCTTGAATATTTGTGTGCAGGGAGAAGAAAAGACTCAGACATGCACATGTATTTATTTTCTCTGTGCACAGACCATGAATCACACAATCTGCTGATATTATTAGCTCTTAACCCAGACTCGGTCTATTCACAGACTTATTATTCCATTTTTAGGCCGAAAAAACACACATAAGACAACAACAGGAGAGACCGAGCGGGGCCCAAAATAAGACAGAAAACAACGGGGTGATGGATTGGTCGGAGACACCCGAGAACGATGACTTCCGTGACCGTGAGTTTGATTGTTTCCTTGAGAGAAAAAAAAGGTTACAGGAAGGGATGGGAGGGGGCACAATCTACCCTTGAGAGGGGAAATCAATAGAGAAACCTTCCTCCATTTGTGCCATGTACATGCGGCACATTCACGCTCTTCTACTGTATATTGTTATCCACATGAATGATCATGTAGTTACTCTGGTCTACACTCGGTCCCACACAGCTGATTTATCATCCCTCAGAAACATCTGCCTCACACCTCAGCCCATAGCTCCGCAGCACCCCATAGCACAAACCAGCCCCTAACAGTAATAATAAAAGCATTTGGCACCAGCATCCATCGCCAGCTTAAGACTGTGTGTACACTATATACACCAAGGTAATATTTATTGTCTGCTGGCACTGGCTGCTCTGAAGGATTCAGATTTAAAGTGCCTGTGCGCTAGATTCATTTTCTACACTTTGATTCCTGGTCCAGATCTCGGAGGTGAACGGGGATTTTCTGTATAAAACTGACATGAGTGGTATTTTCTTTCTCTTCTCTTTCTCTCTTTATTAACACAGTGGTTTAATGTTGTTGAAAGCAGCTGAGCTGAACTGAGCCGCAGCTCATTGGTCTAAAGAGAGCTTGCACGCAACAGGAATTAGCGAGAAACCTGGTAAAAAAAAAAAAAAAAGGCACTGTTAAAAAAAAAAAAATTTAAACACTTCTCAACATGTGCATGCATATACTGTAAGTGTCAATGTGACAAACTTCAAATAAACTTAAAGTTAGATATTTCCATATGCCTTCTTCAGTTTTGTTGCTGAATTAGTCGAAGTTTCATTCCAATCTTGAATTTTTCCCATCTGTTTTCTTTCTATAACTCAGGTCTGTACACCACTTCCTGTTTTGAGATACTAAGCAAACTGAAGTCAGGATGTGGTTTACACCTCAGTCAGTGCCCATTCACATGTAGCAAAAAATGTAACCGCTTTGGCAGATGAAATTTCTCTCTATAAAGTAACATGTTTTACAAAAGAGCCTTGCCACCATCATGGATTTGTTTAAACTGTTTTAGTTTTCATCAGAGAGAAGACCATGTTTCTTCCTAACCCTGTATCCCATAAACCCCTCAACACTGTCTCCTAACCCGCTCTATCAGAGAGATGTGAGATACACCTGAGGTTTTTGAAATTACATAATGAAGATGAAAGAGAAGTTGAAAACACACAATGCATGCTGGAAAATATATTACTATTATACCACGGAGCTGTAATAAATGTATATGATAATACAAAACAGTGTGAAAAAGGTAAAAAAAAAAAAAAAATTATAATAAAATATTCCCCCAAAAAAACCTCCATGGAAAACTCCTTTCTCTATTTCCTGTTTCCTGTAGTTTCTTCTCTGTGTCTGTGTACCGCCAGACCCCTCTCAAAGTAAAAGCCCAACTCGAATAACGCACAGCTCGTGGTAAAATTTCCGGATCACAGAGACAAAACTAACAGGAAATAGAGAAAGGAGTTTTCCACAGAGGTTTTTTAATACCCAATTTACATACAAATACGTCAAATTAAATCGGATAATGGATCATGGAAAATGGATAACGATTCGTTTTCCGTTTTTCATTTTGTATCATCAAAGAAAAAACAGGAAACGGTTTCGGTTTATTTTCGTTTTTGATTTTGCAATAACAAAACCAAAAACGGAAAATAAATGAAGTACACGGACTGTAAAAAGATGAAGTGGTTGTTCAGTGTGAAAAACGTACAGAGAACCATCAGCTTCACAGTGAGTTCCAGCTCAGTGTTTCACCCATCACTGTCCTGATTCACCTTCACTACTCTCAGTGTTGTTTTCAGCGGCAAAAATAAGCCATAGACCTTGTACAAAGAGAGACGTGTCCTTCATTGGTTTCTGAAGAGTGGCTTTGAAGCTGGGCTGCTCCGCTGTCGCCATCTTGGCAGTGGGTGATTCTGCTGAACTCACACTTGTTTCAAAAATGGGCAAAGAGGTGGAGCATGTGTGCAGCTGAGACTTCAGTGCAAGAGACTTTGTGGTTAGTACATTACCCATCTGTCACAGGAGTTGTATATTACGTAATTCACCTTCTGTACAGAGGGTGGGTTCAGCCACAGAGACTGATTTAGTTTCTGAAATTTTAACGTGGGAGTTTATGGGGACGGACTGACTTTTAGAGCCTCAAGTGGTCATTTGAGGAACTACAGGTTGCAGCCCTACCTGTTTGTAACTTGATGAACATAGTTACTGTAACAGAACCGAGTTTCCTGAATGTTTTTTTTTCTTTCTTTTCTTTTTTTTAATCATATCAAGGACAAACAATTTGTCGATCTTAGAGTTTAGGTCAGTGTTTTACAGTGTGTGCTGTATACAGTATGTCCATCTATGCAAACCAGTGAGTAAATGCTGTAGCTTACTGTAGGAGGCATTAGTCAAATAGCACACGCACACACACTGTCCAAGGGTACATGGATGCAAAGTGATGTAAAGACAGATGGATTTGTTAGCAGGCGCCCAAATGGACATCCATCACATGATTTCATGTCTCCCCTGTCCAAGAATTAAATTCTGTGTGTGTGTGTGTGTGTGTTTTAGACTTAATACAAGGATGAGTGCTATCTGTATTTTACACGTGGGAGTGCAGCATGGTAGAAAGAGGTCACTCCCTGCTTGTGCGTGTGTGAATGTATAATGGAGGGTGTGTGTGTGTGTGTGTGTGTGTGTGTGTGTGTGCCTAGCTGTCTCTCCATCCGTCATTGGCCCAGGGTGGAGAGGAGACTACTCGGAGCCCAGAAAGCAGGGGTCAAGTCCAGGCTTACTCAACCCCCACAGGCCCTCCCTCCCCCCTCCCTTCTCTCTCCTCTCTCCATCATGCTCAGATGAGCGAGAAGGTCTGAGGGAAAGAGGGGAGGCAGGGGGGGGGGGGGTTTAGTTTACGGAGTGGGGAAGGGAGGAGGAGGTGTGGAATGGAATGGGTGAAGACAAAAGTTGATGAGAGGAGGAGGAGATCTATGAACAGAGAGGGAGCAATAAAAAGGGAGTGAGGGGGAAGATTGAGAAATGGAAGGTTTGAGGATTATTCTTGGTGAAAGGAGCAGATATATGGTGAGAGGCAGAGAGAGAGAGAGAGCTGATGAGGAGTCTTGAAAAAAGCATCAGAGACATCTTTTATTGAACCAGGTAGCAACGGTGATAATGGAAATGTTGTCAACTCTTCTGGGAATCCAAAGTAATATTCAAAAAGACTTCTAAACTGAATATAAAGTGAGCACAGAGAGTTGTATAATGTGAAGTGATTGTGGGATTTGATGGGACAGAGGATCTTTCAAAACACTTTTTAGTGGGAAGCCACAAGAAGCCTCCCGGAGGGGAGAGGATGAGAGGAGAGAATGATGGTAGAGCTCAGAAGTCATTATTGTCCTTTCAACACAGATCTGTGTTTTGTCAAAGTGAATGGTATCTTGTTAGGTTTCTTTTTTTTTTCTTTTTTTTTAATTTGCAAAAAAAAAAAAAAAATCTTCTCCACAACCGATCATTTCCTTCTGGACCCAGAATAAATATCAGAGGTATTTTCTTTAACCCTGTGCTTTCTCTCTATGTGCAGCACAGGGAGAATGGATCATATTTAAAGTCACATGGTTATAAAAAGTTTTGTCAGAGTCTTGGACACATCAGAGTATGATTCATTAATGTAGATTGATACATCAGTTTGTTATTGTAGATTTTTCTTATTACCAACAAATCCACACACAGTCTCTGCTGTTCTTTTGTTTCTACTGAAGATATAAATCTTAAAAAAGAAAAAAAAAAAGGTCAAAACACAGGGTCAATTTTAGGGTTTTTGAAAAGGGCAACAAACAATGCATTTTTCAGCAGTGGATTATCACATTTGGAACTCTTGTAGGCAGCAGCAGGATGGTGTGTGTGTGTGTGTGACACTGACTAAATACACCACAGTGTGTGTTCATGGTAATGCAGAACAACTCACTCACTGATGTCTTTTTAGTCATTCCTGTTCACTAATAGAGCTCTATGGCTCAGAAGAATAAGACATAATGGTGCAGATACAGTAACTGTGAGCAGGATACACTGAATGCTGATTTTGTGTTGAAGGTATTTACTGACGAAGAAGAAAACATAATCAGACTTATTCATTCACTACATTAGAATTTCATCAGAGTGCAGTGATGTCACACTGTGGCAGGAAATACATAAGAAAAATTTCCTAGCAGAGCTGAGTTAGCTGTTTTGTGCTCTCACCCTCAAACAATGAAAATGTATAATTGTTTTGCAAAGGTGAATCATTCAGTGCTAATCTATCTATTACTGTATATCGGGCAGTGTATACATACAGTATGTATGTGCAGAAATGTGCTATTTCTATTGGATGCACCTATGTCAAGTTACAGCTCATTTAAAAGCTTATGTGACCGATGTTATTCAGTTAAAAAATATTGGGTGACGGATGCAGTTTTATTAAATTGTTTAATTATTTCCATAAAGTATTTACAATTAAAATATATAATGTAAAATAATTACGTCTTTTCTATAGAACAGACATCAACATAAGTAGCCCAGATTTTACCCCCTGCACTGGGTTCACACAACTACAGTAGTACTGTATATGTTGAGGTATCTAGACTGGTCATTTTATTAGATGCTTATTCATCTCCTTTCTTTTCTCACCATACACAAGGCTGATCTCTTAGTGTGCAATGATAAAACAAGAGACAAGAGTGGACAGAAGGAGTTTGTCCAAACATCCTCTCCAAAACATGAAAGGAATATTTTGGAAAATGTTCAACTAAAAAAATGTTTGGGAGTAAAATGTGAGGAATGGAGGAATAAATGGGGCAAAGGACAGAAAAACTGGTAAATAAAAAAGTTAAATGTGTGTGCACATGTGTGTGTGTGTGTGTGTGTGTGTGTGTGTGTGTGTGTGTGTGTGTGTGTGTGTGAGAGAGAGAGAGAGAGAGAGAGAGAGAGAGAGGTGCAGAGTGATGTGTGCCAGGTACAACCCTCCAGAGTGGGCGTCATCGCTGTTCTCAGAGCACCACCTCGGAGTCGATGTCAGGGTGGCGTCAGCGATGGCCGGCACAGAGGCTCCAAGGATCTGCTGGTATTTTTAACAAATACACACACACACATACACACACTCTGGGATCCAGTCACACACACACACACACACACACACACACATTATCACCTCCTGTTTGGCCTGCAGGTCACTGACTCATCAGAGATGGACTCGTGCCTGATCTCTGTCAGGCAGACCAACACACAGAGGCTCCAGACACTTCAATGATTTAAATCTACAAAACTTTAAACTGGATTTTAATTCATAATATTGTGAAACAAGCTACTAAATTTTCTCCCACATAAACAGTGTAAGCAAAACTTGTCATGAAGAATGTTTTAAGCAGTACAACTTATCTAATTTTGTAATAAAACTTCACCCTCAGTGTCAGATGTTACGTGTCTTGAACCAGTGTTGTGCAGATATGCAAGAAAAATAATTAGTAAAGATTAAAGGTTAAGATTAAAGACATGAAAACATCTTAGCAACCAAAGCCTCCCGTTGTTGACAATATGCCAGAAGTGAACCTCAACATGGCTCATAACATCGTCACTTGATTCACAATAAAACTATGTTCTTTTAATTGTGACAGTAGTACAGCAGTATCAGCTGGTAAATGTGTGAGCATGTAAAGGTTCATCTAAGAAAACGCTTGTTATGTGAATCATGTGAATTTAAAATGACAAAGTGAAGGCTGTGTCTGAGAGCATGTTCAGGATTTCATTGTATAGTTAAGAAAATAATAATAATTTTGTCTAAACCTAAAACACGACTGTAAATCTTAAAGGAAAAGGTCATCCTCACTACCTTCCTCACAGAGTGTTTATTGTGTGTCTAAGCAACACAGTCAACTCTCCAAAAAATGAATAAAGGAACAAATAAATTCAGAGACAAGTGATATAACAAAGCCAAGACATTTTTACAAAGGCTCCACCGGTCCAATATCCATCTGCTTATCCATGCAGGGTGCACCGGGAGCTTCCCAGCAGACACTGGGCGAGGGCGGGATATACCCTGGACAGGTCACCAGTCTATCACAACCGACAACCTCACATTCACACCTATGGGCCGAGTCCAGTATCTTGCTGCCCTCTCTGTCTAACTAAGTGAAGTAGATGTTTTCTCTCCACAGTCCTTTTTTATTCATGACTTCACTGGTTAAGCTGCTAGTAAAAATAAATCTTATCTGACAGCCGCAGTGTCAAGAAATTACGTTTTCACCCCAAATTTAGCTTGAACCAACAGTTGCATTTTGCAACGCTGATGCAGACTGCTGGGATGGTCAGAGTGCAAAAGACTTAGGTCACGCTTGGCGAGCTGTGGAGAGGGAGACTTTTGCATCCTGAGGTCTGTGCTCAGTGAGGTTAATGCTGACCAGACACTGGACGACTCTGAAAAGACTGAAGTCTGACACATCAAAAGAACATGAGTCAGTTTTCAGTTCCTCTGTAGAAGGCCGGTGGGCCATCACTTTGATCCAGACCAGAAATAGATGATGCATTTTATCTATATCAGCATTTCTGGCCCAAACACCTTCAACAAATGATTGCAAATAGTCAGCAGTATCGCCACATAAGACACAGGAAAGGTAGAAAATGGAATTAGTTGCAATGATAAATAAGCAAACCAAACTTAATTTCAGACCCCCTCCACTGACAATCAAGTTTTTCATCTTCTCAGTAAGGAAGTAAGCATAGGTGTGTTTCCAGCCTCCTTTTTCTATTCATTTATTATTTTATTTTTTTCTCTGGTCATAGCAGAGGATACAGAGTTTAAAATTACAGCTGTCAAAGCGTAATAAAGTGCTAATGCAAATTATTTTTAATGCCACTATTTATCGACACGTGATTAACACGATCTGTCCTATTGGCCTTTGACTTGACCCATCAGCTGCAGTCACAAGCTAAACTGTCTCTAATAGCAGTTTCCACTCAGATCGTGTCATTATGCTGTTATTATTGATCATATTTTTCTCTTTCTGTGAGGCCTTCTGGACAATATTTGTCTTTTAAGTTATGATAAGTTACATTTGCATGAGGCTGCATATTTTTCCATTATCAAATACTTGAAAAGTATCCCTTTAATTTACATTTTGAATAAATAAATGTGATTAAAGGTGTTAGCTACAAGTTGAATTCCTCCCAGCCAGTAAGTGTCGCACTAACACTCGCCCGCTCTCGCTCCAACTTTCAATTGTAGCTACTGGTTGCCAGGTACGGACTGGAAACGCATTTGAATCATTTCACACTAACTCACCTGCAGATGAACCAGACAAACCCACAGCATCACGCCTACACTGTAAACATTACAGTACCGACTGACCGTTAGTTAGCATTAGCATTAGCACGATGCCATTTTCTTCACAGAGCTATCACAATCTGGCCACTGAGCTCCGCCTCACGTGACATCAACGTACTAATGCTGTTGGCGCAGAGATCACATTATGCCGATGTTGCCAACGTAACCAGATGTAAATATTTATATATTTTGGACCCGTCAAAAAATTTATAAAACAAATATTTATATACTATTTTTTTAAAACAGTAAAATTAGCCTAATACTTTTATTCTGCACCCCTCTAGATGTTCTGTGGATGTATTATTCTTGAAAAATGTATCATTTTGATGAAAAAGTTGTAGCTAAAACCTTTAATTTGAGATTAATTGTGATTAACTTTGGACACTCATTTAATTAACCATGATTAAATACTCTAATTGATTCTATTACTATTTAAAACAGTTGTGGGGAAGAACATTAAAATCAGGCAGATTATGTGAGTTTGCACAGGTGTGTTCTGTAGAGGGATTTGACAGCAGAAAGAGAATTAGCATTATGAATGTCTCATGGGAGGGAGGTTTTATGACTAGAGGCTTTAAGGCCCGTGGTAGCCAAGTGAAGACGGTTTCGTAAGACTGGTGGAGGATGGATTGCCATGACTCTTACCGAGCTGCAATCACTGTAGTTTTTATTTCCATCGAGCGCAGCCTTGAGTCCAGGTCTGCTGCAGAATACGCAGGGCCGTGGTATTACCTTGTGTACATTCTCTGCTCCGTCCTCCACTTTGAAGATACATCAGTGGAGTTAAGCTTCGTGCTGAGCTGCCAGCGGCCCCGACAGGCGCAGCGTTTGATCTTCTGATGAAGCTCCAGTTGGTGAAGTCATCCCTGCTGCCGCCGCCCCTGCACCTAAGCACTGCACTAAATAATGATCATTATAGCCATCGTAAAAAAGCACTGCATGTGGAGTTCTCTCTCATCCCTCTGCATTATCTCTCCCTTCAACCCCCCCTGTTCTCTTCTCTTTTCTTTCTTTCCGTCTGCCCCCCTCTCGTTTTTTCTCTGTGTCATTTCACCGGTTTCATCTCTTGAGTTGCTCTCACACTGCACACGCCTCTGTTTCTCTGTCTGTATTTGCTTGTCTTCTGATCTGCATTTTTCCCCACTTTGGACCAAAGTGAGCCTCCCTTTTGTCTTTTTTTTTTTTTTAAGTTCATCCCCTGGTCTCTCCTTCTCCGTTCCTTTTCCCTTCATCTGTTTCACTCTCTCTGTCTCTCTCCCCCGCCTGTTGTCGGCTCCCTCGTTTCCTCCGTCTCTCCCTTTTCGCTTTAGCTTCTTGGTCTCTGCCTTCATCTGTCTTTCTGGCTCATCTGTTTCTGTCTGAGCTTCTGAATGTGCACTCTGGATAACCCGCCGAGCAGCCTCCCCTCTGTTTCCTGCACTGAGATGCACCCTATTTATTTCATTGATTTTCGCGGGGGAAAGAATGCGCAGGCCAAAGACTGACTGGCTGCGGAGGGTTTAGCCAAGTCGAGCCCTTGGGTTACGCAGGGAGGGAGAGGGAGACAGTTTGAATTTGGACTGAAGCTACACAGTGACTGCTCAGAGCTGCTACAACATTTGCATGTTGTCAATGTTTTTGTAGTTGAAGTCATTGTCTGAGAAGCAAAAAGATAATGGAACAGATCCACCTTCTCCTTTGTGACGCGTTTTTAACCATGATTTATTTGATTAGTTGGAGAGTATTTTATGCCTCTGCTCCTTTTCTCAGCACGCTAATGCTCCATTTGGGATCAAGAGTTCAGAGAAATCCTTTAGTGGGTCTTCAGTCTCACATTTAAAAAAAAAATGTAATGGTCGGGGGTCGAGGGTGGGGGTGGTGGGTGTGTGAGAACCTGAAAAATGACCATGACCAGTGACAATTTATCGTTGGCCATGACGTTTGTGAGGTAAGCAGAGGAAGAGCGTTCAGGCCTTTACAAAAAAGTGTCTACCATTGGAAAAATAAATAGTATTTTGTACCTACAGTATATACTTTTGGTCAACACCTATTTCCAACAAGGGCACATCAACTTCCCCATGTTCAATGCATTTTGATGAACTCTATCAAACTTGTTGTTCTTGGGTACAATTAAGATTTCAGAATCTCTCTTCAGGGATTTTCATTCTGCAACTAAGGCTACATTCATACTGCTCTATATTTTCAATTCAAAAATGGTTAAAGGTGTTCAGAAATGGCCATTTGTCCTGTTTGTCGCACCTCCTTCTACGAGCTTCCACGAGTTGTCGCACGAGTTTACCCGAGTAAGGCAAATGAATTTGGTCGTTATCGAGCGGGTGGGATATTCAATGTTTGGGGCGAGACTGAGCTCGGTGTGTGCATGTGTGTGTGTACAGATGTTTGATTGACGGATGACGGATCCAATATCAGTGGCTGGTGAATCGTGAGCAACGTGATGCATAATTCGTGTGCCTTCATTATCCAATGCGAAAAAAAAAACTACCCCACTTTCATCCCGGATTTACTCGAAAATAGAATTTTGCACAAAGTTTGGGCTACATCGTCTGATAGATGAGTTATTACACTAATGTTAAGACCCACAGTGGCTCAAATTCATTTGTCTTTTCTGTACACCTTTAAAAACAGAAAATGATCCAAGTCCAGACAGTGAAACCAGTCCCGGCTGACGAGACCCAATCAGGTAGCAATCAGTGGGCCTTGATGCCCCCCCTCATGGCTCAATTGTTGAATTGTTGTTGTGCTGTATGTGCCCTTTTTTTCTTTTCGCCCCTGCCTTTCAAAAGGTCTGTCACGCCACTGGTTGTGACAGTAGTGCACTGTCCCAGCAGCCTCTTGGACACATGTGCGTATACTATTGTTTTTCCTCTCTTGATTTTTAATCGGCTCTTTCAGTTTTTGCCGGTATAGGCAAACGCGAAATCTGGTGTTTCTCTCAAGCGCTTTCTTACATACTCCTTCGCTTGACCTCGATCCACATATAAATGAATATTATGTGAAAACAAGAACTGGTGAGAGAAAAAAAAAACAGATGTGCAGAAACCACTGTAATAATTCCTGTAACAGTGGCTGGCCATGGAAGTCCAGGTCAGACCCCCGTGTCAGTCACAGGCTATACGTTCAGAGAAACGTGTGGGGACGGGAATAAATATTATATTGTTGACGTACGACATGCGTTGCCAGGAAAGATCCAATCAGTCTGTTTAGACGGCAGATATCCGATTTGTATCTGATTTATTTCCACATATGATAGGGGCCTGAATCCGATCTGACAACATCCGATTCCATGCGTATTTGTCCCGTTTACACGTTCATGTTTCAGATCCGATCTGTGCCATTTGAGAGGGAAAATTCGGAATTGGGCCACTGGAACTATGCAGTGTAAAGACAGCCACTAGTGTCATCGTTTCCATACGTCTCATTTTTCACCTAGAGTTGTCGAACTGAACAGGATTAGCAGTGTTTCAATTTTCAGGACTGTGTGTGGACAGACAGACATAGCAAAAGAGATGGGTTTCAAAACAAAAACGTAGTTGTGTGGATGTAGTGTCAATGCTTTTAATATAAAAGACAGAATATGGTGTAATTCAGCTTGTAGAGAAATCAGTCTTGTAGTGAAGACAGTGTTCAGTACAGTGAAGAAGCTCAATTGTCTCCTGCTCTCCAGTTTGAATCTTCTCAAAACACAGCAGTTGCACAGTCAAGTGTTCGCTATACCATAATATCATAAGCTGAATAAATGATGTGTGACCAGTAACAGCACAGCCCCGCAGTTATCAGCACATTCAATGTAAACCTCACAGAGGATGATGATGAGCTGCTCAGTGGTGAAGACGTGGCAAAGATCAGAAATGAACTCAAAGCAACCAACATGAGTTTCACTTTGTTTCTCACTCCTCCTCCTCCTCCTCCTCCTCCTCCTCCTTCGTCTTCCGTCTCTTCTTTTGGTGAATCTTTTTTATACCAGGAAACCAATGCAGACAGTGCACACATGGACACATACACACACAGGTTTTGAAGCCAGTCATCGTCTGAGCTGACACAGAAACAAAGGCTGATTGCTGCATTCTTCTCATACATCGGCTAAACGTACAGATAACTGTCTTTACAGCAGCAAAGAGAGGAGGCTCGTACAAAAAGAAGGAATAAATAGTTGCAGCCAGCTCGGCCAGAACGGGAGACGGCGGGGCAATCAGAGGAACAGGCCTAATTATGTCAAACGGCGTCTTACATTCTTCAAATGGATGACGTGGCTGAAAAAGCTTTGACTTCACATATGAGAAGGAAAAGGAAGACACATCAGGTCAGGTTTCTAACTCTGATGGTGAATACGGGCACTTCAGCTCAGCACATATTCATTTCCAACTTGGGACCATTTGAGTTTGTCATGTTTTTCTGTTTTAATGACACTGCCCCACAGACCTGGGGCCGGATTCACCAATATGTTCTTAAGAAAGATCTTAAGAAATGTCTTAAGAAGAAAATTAAGAAGTTCATAAGAAAGTTCTTAAGTGCAATTCCTCAATATTTTCTTAAGAACTGTCTTAAGAACAGTCATTTCTTACGAATTTATTATTTTTCCTACTTAAGAACTTCTTAAAATACGTATTGCATTGCATTGTATGCACCATCAGCAGCATAGCAGGTAGAGTGTGGAGTTTTGTTCGTTGCAGTTTGTAAACAAAACATTGAAACTCAGCCCCTCCTCTGGGGCTAAGCTGTGTAGCCTCCTGCCCCAGACAGCAGCAGTTGTCAGGACTGCAAAGGAAAGGAAATACAGTCTGAAGCTCTGGAGCCGTGAGCCGATAACCGACCGTCACAGGAGCCTCCGGCGTTATGTAGTTATGCCATCGCGGTGAGCTGGGAAGACGGTGTTAGCGGCGGATGCTAACCGCTAGTTAGCATCGAGCTAGCTCACTACAAGTACCCTGTGTCGGTCGGGAATCGGTCCGCGGCTCTAGCGCTTCATTCAGACTGTATTTCTTTTTCTTTGCAGTCCTGACTGCTGCTGCTAATAGAGAGAGACGTGCTAGCACTCAGCAGCATCAGAGATAGCTAAGTTAGTGCAGCTAGCAGCCCTCAGCCTCCTACTCTGCTCCACCTGAGCTCTGTCATCAACTCTCGCTCTTCACCCAGAAACGACCCTGTGCACAACAAAACAAAGCAACACCACACAGGACTAGAAGCCCATTACGTGATAATTAAAACGGATTTCATATGTATAAGTCTAACATTTATTTTTGGGCACAAATATGACCTATAGCTACTAGTCTAAACTTGTCTAAAATTTGTTGAAAAAGGCGATTTTAGAGGTTTACCTATACACCGTGGGAATTTAAGACAGGTCAGGGTTGTCTTAAAGTTAAGAAAAAAGTAAAGAACAAATTTGAGAACTTTGATTTCAAGAATACCATTTGTTCTTAAGTTTTTTCTTAAGAAGAAACTTAAGAACAAAGTTGAGAAAATACTTAAGAACTTTTTTGGAGAATATGACTTCTTCTCTTTTTTCTTCTTAAGACAGAAGTTGAGAAAAAAATTACACTTAAGAAGATTTTTTTTCTTAAGAACGTTTTGTGAATCTGGCCCCTGGTTATTATTGGATGTAGAGAAGATCTCATGTAGCATCAGCTCTGATGATGCCAACAGATTCTCAAGTACCTGATGTGACTAAATAACTAAGGTGTGTTTCACATGGGGCTGAACAACACAGTCTCACCCCTTTGCGTCAAACGGTTGACGCTTGGTCAAGGCCCCTTACGTCAATATACTGACGTGGAGGGGGTACCCTCGAGGTCGTTTCTCGACGAATAGGGCCACTCATAGACTTGAATGCAAATCCCTCATCGTCGGATTTTGACGAAGGGGGGCGGGACCGTTTCTCCCTCACTCCCAGTGCGTCAACAGCCTGACGAACGGTCACTGTCCCTCCTCGTCACATACCTGACTCATTAGGTGCCCGTTTTTCGTCAGGTTTTGACGCGCTCGGCTTTCAGTTGATTCCAATGCAGTTCCCTTCGCGGCGATATGTGACGCTCAGAGCAAGTGATCCAGCCGACCCGGCTGCAGCACTGAAAGACGCTGTGAGCAGAGAATAACTTTTTTTTTTTTTTTTTTTTTAACTTTTCCTTAAATCTTTATTGAACCTGATGCTGCTGTGTCTGACGTAGCTTTCGGCAAGGACGTCCTTTCGGTTATTTATTTATTTATTTATTTAGTGATCATGGTGTTTGGTGCAGAATAATCAATAAATAAATAAAT
The DNA here is from genome assembly GCF_045865225.1 of Trachurus japonicus. Lineage (NCBI taxonomy): Eukaryota > Metazoa > Chordata > Actinopteri > Carangiformes > Carangidae > Trachurus > Trachurus japonicus. Next base: position 4,059 of record NW_028220244.1, on the reverse strand, counting down.
AAATTACGTCCTTGTCGGAAGCTGCGTCAGACCAGGAGGGGGGGGGGTTGTGGATTCTACAGGTGAAGACCACTTCCACGTTCAAAAAGCTGCTCTGTTTAATCAATATTCTGAAGAAAGATCTGATTATTAGCCACAACGCTGTAACCATCCAAGGAAGACTGTGTAACAATATTATGTGCTTCTGCTGAGTCCAAAAGCCCTTTGTAATATCAACTTTATTTTAAGAAAACACGCTTTGTTTCCAATGTCATATCACGGAGAAGCACTACATTACCCATAATCCTCATATTTATCAGCGACGTGTCTGATTGGTTGAGCTTGCTGTTACCAGCAAATGAAAAAATAAAACAAATTGAGCTTATATTATTTTCTTAGTAACTAAAAGGTCTTAACATCTTTTTTGTTTTCAACATTGAATAAAAAAAGGGTGCTATATTGTTAAAATTCAACAATAAAGTGCATAAAAGTTGGCTTGACTTCTTTCTTTTTTTTCATAATTTTCACCAGCATCTTTCTGGTCCACATCACATCATATTTATTGTAATTTTTAATTCAATGAGTGACATTTTATTTTTTATCTGAAAAACATTATTATGAATTCAAGGGTCAGAGGTCACTGATTAGTGTTAAATTTAACCTTTTTGACCCTGTTTCCTTGAATAAATCACTAAGACTTTGATGCGGGAAGCTGAGATTTTGATTTGATTTTGTTCAGAGCACTAGGGACAAAGTTTCTGTAGAATTTCAGACCTGTCGGACGTCCAGAAGGGTCACAGCTGACCGTCTAGGCTCGTTTCTCGGCCTTCAAAGCCTAGATTTAGAAGCCTTTTGTCTAATAACGTCTACATCCTTGGGGTTATAAGGCTGAAAGTTTCATGCATTTGTCCGGGGGCCTAAGGCCATCCACCATGTGCAATTTTTCAAACCCGTGCGACCTTCACAAGTGTCAAAGGTCACTGATTTGTGACCTTTTTGACCCCGTTTCCTTGAATAAAACACCAAGACTTTGATGCAGGAAGATGAGCTTTTAAAATGTGGTCCAGAATGTCTAGTAGATTGTGTGTGCAAAGATTCAGAGCTCTGTGACATTCAGAAGGGTCACAAATAGCCAAAAAGCAATGCTCCTTTCTCTGACCTCATATTAAAGGAGAAATGCAATTCTTTAATAGCTTCCAGGTGCTTTGGCCTATCAGGCTGAATTTTTAGCTAAAGGAGCTGGTGTACGATCAGGAAGTAGGGGAGCTGTGCATAAAGCCAATTGGTAAGTGTCAAAGGTCACAGGGGTCAAACATCAAAGTGAATCCAGCCATTCCTGCTTTTTCTCAACAAAACATACACGCTTTAAGTTATCATCATGAAATATTAATAGGTTGTATATCAGAGAGTCCTCTATCAGAATATTTTGGTCCCGTTGCTCTAGGGGCCCCGGGGGGCCCCAGGGGGCCACTTGGCTTTCCCATGCTCCCACAGAGTTGGGTCTCGGGGTGATGGATAAGGGCCTCACCATGAGTCCACAGGCCAAGTTTCAAGTGATTTGGTCGGTTTCTATGGAAACGGCGGCCTCAAGGATACAGAGGAATGCGACTGTTTGAAGCCCCGCCTCTCGAAAAGTAATGGCTCAATCAGGACCGAACACACATCTACGCGTTCGTCTTGGGCCCCCGAACCATATATTACGAAATCAGAACTGTACGACTTTTGGAAATGTGTTTTGTCTATTTCGGCTTTTCTGACTAAGAGGGTATCTCAAGCTTTAAGTCTGACAGACTCTGAGTCTGAAAAGCCAAAATAGACAAAACACATTTCCAAAAGTCGTACAGTTCTGATTTCGTAATATATGGTTCGGGGGCCCAAGACGAACGCGTAGATGTGTGTTTGGTCCTGATCGAGCCATTACTTTTCGAGAGGCGGGGCTTCAAACAGTCGCATTCCTCTGTATCCTTGAGGCTGCCGTTTCCATAGAAACCGACCAAATCACTTGAAACTTGGCCTGTGGACTCATGGTGAGGCCCTTATCCATCACCCCGAGACCCAACTCTGTGGGAGCATGGGAAAGCCAAGTGGCCCCCCGGGGCCCCTAGAGCAATGGGACCAAAATATTCTGATAGAGGACTCTCTGATATACAACCTATTAATATTTCATGATGATAACTTAAAGCGTGTATGTTTTGTTGAGAAAAAGCAGGAATGGCTGGATTCACTTTGATGTTTGACCCCTGTGACCTTTGACACTTACCAATTGGCTTTATGCACAGCTCCCCTACTTCCTGATCGTACACCAGCTCCTTTAGCTAAAAATTCAGCCTGATAGGCCAAAGCACCTGGAAGCTATTAAAGAATTGCATTTCTCCTTTAATATGAGGTCAGAGAAAGGAGCATTGCTTTTTGGCTATTTGTGACCCTTCTGAATGTCACAGAGCTCTGAATCTTTGCACACACAATCTACTAGACATTCTGGACCACATTTTAAAAGCTCATCTTCCTGCATCAAAGTCTTGGTGTTTTATTCAAGGAAACGGGGTCAAAAAGGTCACAAATCAGTGACCTTTGACACTTGTGAAGGTCGCACAGGTTTGAAAAATTGCACATGGTGGATGGCCTTAGGCCCCCGGACAAATGCATGAAACTTTCAGCCTTATAACCCCAAGGATGTAGACGTTATTAGACAAAAGGCTTCTAAATCTAGGCTTTGAAGGCCGAGAGAACGAGCCTAGACGGTCAGCTGTGACCCTTCTGGACGTCCGACAGGTCTGAAATTCTACAGAAACTTTGTCCCTAGTGCTCTGAACAAAATCAAATCAAAATCTCAGCTTCCCGCATCAAAGTCTTAGTGATTTATTCAAGGAAACAGGGTCAAAAAGGTTAAATTTAACACTAATCAGTGACCTCTGACCCTTGAATTCATAATAATGTTTTTCAGATAAAAAATAAAATGTCACTCATTGAATTAAAAATTACAATAAATATGATGTGATGTGGACCAGAAAGATGCTGGTGAAAATTATGAAAAAAAAGAAAGAAGTCAAGCCAACTTTTATGCACTTTATTGTTGAATTTTAACAATATAGCACCCTTTTTTTATTCAATGTTGAAAACAAAAAAGATGTTAAGACCTTTTAGTTACTAAGAAAATAATATAAGCTCAATTTGTTTTATTTTTTCATTTGCTGGTAACAGCAAGCTCAACCAATCAGACACGTCGCTGATAAATATGAGGATTATGGGTAATGTAGTGCTTCTCCGTGATATGACATTGGAAACAAAGCGTGTTTTCTTAAAATAAAGTTGATATTACAAAGGGCAGCAGAAGCACATAATATTGTTACACAGTCTTCCTTGGATGGTTACAGCGTTGTGGCTAATAATCAGATCTTTCTTCAGAATATTGATTAAACAGAGCAGCTTTTTGAACGCGGAAGTGGTCTTCACCTGTAGAATCCACAACCCCCCCCCCTCCTGGTCTGACGCAGCTTCCGACAAGGACGTAATTTATTTATTTATTTATTGATTATTCTGCACCAAACACCATGATCACTAAATAAATAAATAAATAAATAAATAACCGAAAGGACGTCCTTGCCGAAAGCTACGTCAGACACAGCAGCATCAGGTTCAATAAAGCTTTAAGGAAAAGTAAAAAAAAAAAAAAAAAAAAAAAAGTTTTCCTCTGCTCACAGCGTCTTTCAGTGCCGCAGCCGGTCGGCTGGATCACTTGCTCTGAGCGTCACATATCGCCGCGAAGGGGACTGCATTGGATTCAACTGAAAGCCGAGCGCGTCAAAACCTGACGAAAAACGGGCACCTAATGAGTCAGGCATGTGACGAGGAGGGACAGTGACCGTTCGTCAGGCTGTTGACGCACTGGGAGTGAGGGAGAAACGGTCCCGCCCCCCTTCGTCAAAATCCGACGATGAGGGATTTGCATTCAAGTCTATGAGTGGCCCTATTCGTCGAGAAACGACCTCGAGGGTACCCCCTCCACGTCAGTATATTGACGTAAGGGGCCTTGACCAAGCGTCAACCGTTTGACGCAAAGGGGTGAGACGTGTTGGCTGA
>NW_028220243.1:0-5567 GCF_045865225.1 Trachurus japonicus | reverse complement strand
TTTAAAGCAGAAGTAAGTGATATATTTGTGTTAATATAAGTCTTAAATAGTTATATCTTCCGACAGCAATCACTTACATAGAGTGTTTGGTCTGAAACACGGGTCTGTCAGTCACTCTGCTCTGCTCTGAGCCGAGGAGAAAACATTTATCGTATCCTACAGTTTTTATCCAATGAGGAGAGAGAACGGCATGCAGGGCTGTGTGTGCAGCCAAGGGACGCCGTGAATGTGGCGACGTAGGGACGAGGACTGTTATGGTGCGTTCAAGGAAACTCGTATTTTTCCGACCGTGAAGTCGTACCAGTTCGATCTGGTACGAGTTCACCGGTCGGAAGTTACGAGTGGCCGTTATAGTGACTTTCACCGGTAAAACAGGTCGGAAAAACACGAGTGGGTTGCCTGGAACGCTACAAAGTCGTAAGTTGTGACTTGAAGCTGTAATTTACGATTTCAAAAGCCTGCCTGGAACGCAGCATTAGCGAAAACGACCGGACCACTTACTTCTGCTTTAAATAAAAAAGAATGAATGTGATAACTTAATTTACTTCATGGATTTGTTTCGGACAGTCACTTACTTATATCAAACTGTTAATTATATTTATCCTATGACAACATCTCTTCAACACTGGACTTGAGGATGAACTGATTTGATTTTTAGAGGTCAAAATGTCAGTGTGACCTCACAGAACACATTTTGACCCATACGTAACAAATTCATACAATAATAATGATGTAATTTGACACAAAACTGTCTAATAGGATAAACTGATGAAGAGATCAACTTTACTGTGACATAATGTTCTGCAAAAGCACTTTGAGGCAGTGCAGCTGCAGTAGCTGATGACCACAGTGAAACATTTACCAGTTAAGAGCCAGAGTTTTTGGACTCATCAGACAGGCGGAAACATCTCTGAGTGAATGCAAATGTTTCTCTGTGTCTACAGGGTGTGGAAAAAGACTAAATGTTCACCACAACTACTTTATAACAATTCATGTCAGATATTGTGTTGTCAGCTGGTTCATCTGTCCCCAAGTGGTTAAAAAAAAAAAAAAAAACAGACAGACAGGGCTGATGTGGGAAACACTGATAGAGTCTGGGGCAGGTGAATATGGAGCTGTGGAGCCACTGGTGCCCGGTTCAACCTTCCCTCGACAGCTGCTGCTTTAATTTGTTTGCAGAGACGGATTCTCACCAGTTTACATGCTGCCGTTGCTCTGTCACTGTCACTCTCTTTAACTCCTACAGCCTCGGGAAATGAACTTCTTCTGTCTGCTGTCAGGAATATGAACCGGTAATGAGCCGGTCCGTGTTGCTGTGCCTCATAGAGCCCAGTGTAAATCTGCCTTGAGTGTGGCCACTTGAAGCAGCAGCACCACAGCACAGGAGCATCCCTCCTCACTGTCAAGTCATTAAAATGTGGTTGGTCAATGGTGTACTCATCAATCTATTTCTGTTCATTGACTGTCAGATAAGCATGAAGGCAAACACATTGTACCGCATCATTTCAATGGGGGGTTGGGGCATCTCCAGGTTGTGCACCTGTAGTCTTTAGCCAATACAGTCACATCGACATCAACTCACGATATGTTAATAGACGGACATCTATATGGGACAGGATTTTATTTAATTTTGAACAAATCAGCTCAGCAAAGATGGGAAATAATATAATCATAATATAATTCTCACGGGGCGAACAACTTGACCGGACACACCGGTCCAGAAAACATTTAATAACTCCGGTCGGGTCTTTTCTTTCTCTTTTTTTTTGGGGGGGGGGGGGGGGGGGGGGCACTTGTGGTGTGTTCAGTCAGTCGCTTGGATATTATTAGAAGATTTCAATTTGGTTTCTTTTGATGTTCTTTTGAGTTTCCAGGGTGTTGGGTTTGGTGTCTATGGTGATTCTGCATGGTTGCTAGGTGCCCCTAATAGCTGCCTCGGTGTATTATGGAGTTGTGAAATTGATGGAGCAATTTCAGAGGTACCTGGTTCTGGAACAAAAAAAACACCCATTTATTGTTTCTGTGTTGAACAGCAATAAATATATGACTTAAAAGTAAAAAAAAAACAAAAAAACTAAGTGAAGCTTGTGTTGTAGCACAGCGTTTACTTCTGAGTGGAAAACATTTCTATGCGCTGACTCAACGTAGAGTGTTCACAGATGAAGCTCAACTCCATGCGGTTGTGACGCATTCGTCTGCTCCGCTCATGAGTGGGTGTGGTCCTCTGAGCTCATGGCCTCATGGTGAGAGCCAGCGAGTTGAACCTTGGAAACATCTACTGCATGATCTGATCAGCTGAGGGACGTCAACGAGAGTGACACCCTGATTCATGATGATTAATAGCTGCGTGCTGAAATGATGAAGCCAAGGAGCTGGTGTACGTCACACCTAGAGTTGTTCCTCAGACTGCAGTGCTGGGATGGCTGTGCAGCAGCTTTGATGAATGAAGAGTAAACACATACACAGACCTGTATTGTGCGTCCATAGGACTCAGAAAGCTTTTGCACCATTATTGCAGCGACCTTGCCCTTGAAGTAAGTAAACACAACTGAGCAGCTGTTAAACCGAGGTCAAACAGAGTCACTCGACTAAAGGTAAAATGTGCCATGTACAGAGCCGGCCCTCCCTATAAGCGAACTAAGCAGCTGCTTAGGGCCCCGCAGCCACTAGGGGGCCCCCAAACTTTGCTCAATCATTTGTCTAACCGTCTCTGACAAAGTGTAACCCTTGACCCAACTGGCAACAATGACCGTGACACGCATACGTAAACGTAACGCAGACTGTGGCCGTTGTCCGGTAACGAGCGCGCACCACCCCTTCCCCTTCTCTCCCCCCTGGCCCCCTCCCTCCCTCACTCACTGAGATCGCGATTTGCGAGGAGGTGATTAGCTTTTGGACAGCGACGATGTCCAAAAGGATATATCCGTCAGGTGCGGAAAATAGGAAAAAGAAGGTCAAGGATGAAAAAAAAAACAAGGACAAGGTAAGGCTAATTAATGTTATGTTTACTAGATGTACGTTTAGCCGAAAAACATGTCGGTGCTTGTGTTAGCTCACTTAGCTGGCTAGCTGCTACATACCAGCCTGCTGCAGTTAACATGTCCTGGCTGATTTTAAGGTCTGTTTACAGTGAAAAGATAACAGCTGTTTTCCTGTGAGGGGATAAAGGATCAATCACCCATTTATTAATGGCTGTCATGTTGCCACATCCTCATCCCCTGTGGCTGGTTCCAGTCATACAGTTGGTAAGTTTCTTGTTTGTTGCCACAATATGTTTATCTCTGTTGGAAAATTAAATTGTGTGTAAAGTGGCTAAAAAATTCTACTAATCTTCTCCACAGCTCCAATGGTTACTGCTGATGATGCTGCTGACCAACCAACATCGTCTATCTTCTTCTCAACTGAAGTTTTGTTTTAAGGGTTCTAGAATTTAGCTGTACAGATAATTTAAAGAAAATAAATCTGTTCAAACTGTAATCTTTTGTAGAATCTTTTATCTTTCTGCTACATCAAAAGTACTGCCGGTTTGGAGCCACCTATTGCCATTCACAATATTAACATTAACATTCAGACAAAAACAAAGTAGAAGAAAAAATGACAAGTGCAATTAGACAGCTTTAAGTGTTTAGACTCTAATTAGTAATGAAATATCTGCTCGCCATCATGTTGATAGAGGTACAATAAAATATGCAAGGGTTGCATACGGTAGCTGGTTTTATGAATATGTGATGATACACTGTGAGGCAGGGCCCCCAATTTTATCCTGCTTAGGGCCCCCAGATGTACAGGGCCGGCCCTGGCCATGTATAATTCAGTGTCAGTCACTGGGAGACATTACATTCTACAAGCCATTTAACTGATTGTTTACACTTCTTCGTGCAATTTGATGACTGCTGTTCAAGCTCATGAACAATATGATTCTTTTGAATAGGGACGTCACGATTACAGATTTTCTCTGTACGATTATTGTCAGAGAAATAATCACGGTATTACAATTATCACAGTTATTATGCATTAATGAATTTCACAACAGAATTATGTAAAATTAAATATAGTCAAAATATTTACGCAAAATATTTAAGTATCTATTAATATATATTCAAATCAATTGTTAATTGTCATCTATACCAAATGTTTACCTTTATCTTGATAGTTTTTTATTACAAATGACACGCTAACATTTAAATTCCTACCAATTCAATGTTACGTTAGGTAAATGGACTGGTATCTGTGCATTTACCTTTACTTTGGTGCTGATCTGCGGATATGGTTCCAACATCACGGTAATCCTTTTTTGAAAATGACGGTATTTATGAATCTTTACGATTAACCTCTTAATGCACGCCCCTATTTTTCATGTTTTTTGCCATAACGCCATGCCCAAGTTGTGAGCAGCACAGATCCCACATAGTTTAAGATTCAGAGATGTGCCTGGTATCATTGTAAAGGTAACACTCTCAGGATTACTGTTAAGGTGTTTTTTTGATTCTGTGACTTTACTTACAAAAATGGCAAAGGTTAGAATGATTAAATTGTTTCCCCGCCCATAGGTTTGCCTATAGAATGACATGGGTACAGACATTCAGGGACCTCTCAGCAGGCTATAGACACAATTAGGCCACAGCCACAGGTCTTGGCTTCCTGCAGTCCAAATTTCAAGTCAAAAGACCAAAAGAAACAAAAAAAATACAACCGCTAAACTCCTGGCGCGCAGTAGAGGGCGCACCCCTAAAAGCAGTGGATTATAGAACTATACACCTATCTGCATTGGGTATTTCTATGCGGCGGAGCGGGTGGCACGCACGTCGGATACACAAGGGTTTGTTTATCAGCAACCAAACGTGATGGCGTAGTGTCATACACCGTTGAAAACCTCAGACTATTGGCTAAAAGGTTATCTGCTTCATTTCACGGACAATTTCTATTGGCTCAAGCAGCTGTCAATCAAAGTCACGTTGTCAGTCTCATCGTCACGTGTCCTCATTGGCTTTCGAGACATGTCCCGGCCCATCCTCGCCACCGATTGGCTACTGCGTGGTGTCGTTTGAAGCAGGAAGACCTCACGGATGTAAACATTCAGTCACATGTAGTCACAGATCGCCGTGCAACTCGTAAAATGCGGTAACGGGGCCGGTTTTTGTTTTGATCCGCGTGTATTACGTTACGCATTGGACTAAACACATGGACATATTGAGGAAAATACTTCGGTTAGAAGGAAACAGATTTCATATTTCACAAGCATGGGTACTTGGCAAGCTGTACAAACGGTCTTGTGTCATAAGATGGTCGCTGTAGATCAGCTGTGGATAAAGGGAAGACTTGAAAGGTATGTACGCATCATACGTTAGCTTAGCGGCTAGCCGACCTAACTGCTAATCCTGTTAGGGCTGTGAGCAACCAAAAAAATCATGGTGGTCTTGAATTGATCGGGGCGATCTAAGCTTTCTAACAATGTATAACATGAATATATATGCTTAAGGGCTGCTGTTAAAAATGTTCGGGAGTAATTGATGCTAGCGCCACCTTCTGGAGCCGTACCGTGGACGGTACAGCGTGCGTTAACTGGT
>NW_028220242.1:0-3409 GCF_045865225.1 Trachurus japonicus | reverse complement strand
TGATCATGCAAATCTCACTTGATGTTCCTCTGACAACACCCTAGTTTTCCTGACCTGTGGAGTTACAGGACAGGTAGTACTGTAGTTTTAGGCTATGTCAACAATGATTAAAATGATGGTAATATCAACTGCTGCTCATAAGCCTCTTTTAATTACGTCAAAATGTAGCTAATAATGTATTTTCTGTTATTCTTGTCACAGTTAGATTTTCTGATTGTACTTGTGTAGTTTAAATTTTAAACTGTGATCTTAGTTGTTCTTACAACACACCAATTTTCCTGACCTTTGTAGGAACAACAGCGGCAGCACCAGAGTGCTGGGCAGATTGAGCCACACTGCACATACAACAGTAAAACAATCCGTGCTTTCTATGTACGTAAGCGGCAGAACCCAGACCAGACACCCACCAATCTTCACCAGCAGCACCCCCAGTATGACTATGATGATGTAGAAAGCCCTCTGCTTCGACTGGTCAACCCGTCCCCCATCCCCGCCCTGTTCCCCCGGTCCTGGACGAGTCAGGATGCAGAGGACAGACAGACTAAAGAAGACGATGATGATAAGGATGACAATCAGGAGAGACAGATTAAGGTACTCATTCACAAACATAAACATAAATGTCATCATGATGCTGAGCGGCCAAACACATCCATTGGTGATATTTCTGATTCTGATCCCTCTCTCTTTCTTCAGGCTCAGGTAGATGATGGGATGGACGACAGCCAGGTAGCGCTCCAGACAGGTCAGGATGTGGAAGAATATCTGTCCACACCAGGTGAAGGATAAAAACCAGGATCCAAACAATAATACATTAAAATGACCGTTGTAGATGCCATAGAGGTTGAGGGAGCTCCCAATGACACTAACCAGCTCCATGGCGACCATGTGGTAGGTGAAGCTGTCGGAGTGACTGATTGTTGCTGTGGTGGAGGAACGCTGTTGGAGCCATCGCTGGAGACCCAGGTAGATGATGAAGGAGCAGAGAGGGAGGAGGATGAGGATGGTGGTGATGCTGAAGATGGTCAAGTATATGGAGGTAGATGTAGAGAGGAAGCAATATATGTACCAGGGAAGAGAGGCGTTGATGGCCGAATGGTGAAGGTGATCAAATGATTCATTGGAGGAAGAGTTGACGACCATGTCTGAGAGAAGGTGTAGTTGTCTCCAGACCTGCCCACCACCAAACAACCAAGAAGATTCAGAAAAAACGATTTATTTCAACACTCTCATTGGTTAGACAACCTTTTACACTTTCATACAATGTTTTCTGACATATGTGAAGTCTTAAGTCTAATCCTGGTGACATTTTCAGTCTCATCTTCTCCGCTGTGAATAAACTCACATTGGAGTGTAAAATCTGTGGATATAGGCAGGTGATCATATTAAGTAAATAGAATAAAATAATTTAAAATAATTTAAAAGACACCAACCTTATCAATATTTGTATCTGATCTTTGTCCTTCTGCGTCTCTCTGTGTGTCTGATTATTCACTGTCCCGTCTTTATGTTTCAACTCCAAATTCTTCTCCAAATTCAAATTTAGGATTTCATTTGCATGTTTTTAGTCAACTCCCAGTCACACCCAACCTGACAGAGATCTATGACATATGAGTCTATGATTTTTTACTTGATTGTTTATCATCGTATAAACATTTTGAGGAATAAATTGACACAATTATTGACAAAAGCATGAAGACCATCATGGTTGTGACTGCAGGGAAACTACTGTTCACATTGTTCTTGAGTATACAGTACTTTTGGCTGGTGAATGTTTCTGACTGACTGAGTGATCGATCATAGTTCCACAATTGGTCAGTAAAAAGTCAAATGACTGGAGGTCGTGTGAAATGTTGCAACCCAGTTTGGTATATTTGACATTCCCACCTTTAGTTTGTTTGTATTTTTGCAGCCAGAAAAAAATGATCATCCTCAAATTATCCTGACTGCATGTGGTGGCCACTGTTGGGCGTCTCTGAACAAACACCTCTGTTTTTCTGCGTTTTTGCTGGATATTCTCAGTGATTTTCCACTGGTGAAGATATTTACTGTGATGTGTGTTGTGATGAAGTACAATGATGAAATTGATCACTCAATAAAACATGATTATGTCTTTATTTTCCCACAACATTGAGATAAAATTTACATTTTATCATTCAAATGAAAGCATTGACCACATTTGTAGCTGTTTAATTGATTTTACATCTGCATTCAATACAATTCAGCCAGAACTTCTACTGGCAAAGATGATTCAAATGGAGATTAATCCTCATCTAGTTCACTGGTACCATTCATTTTTCACGAATAGAAACCAGATAGTTAAAGTTAACCAGACATACTCATCTTCTATTGTTACTAACTCAGGAGCACCTCAGGGCTGTGTGAGCTCTCCGTTGCTTTTCACACTTTATACTGATGATTGTAAAACAGAATGTCCAAATACTTTTATTTTGAAATTTTCAGACGACACTACACTGTTGTCTTTGTTGAGCCCTGAAGATGATCCTTGTGTTCATCAGCATGCTACAGACAGATTAGTGAAGTGGTGTGAAAACAATTCACTCATTATTAATTCAAAGAAAACAAAAGAAATCATCTTCGGTCTCCCAGTGGGTTCATACCCTCCACCAGTTACTGTACATAATGCTGAGATTGAACAAGTTTCCTCCTATAAATATCTGGGCATCTACGTGGACGCTACTTTGTCCTGGAGTGTACATGTAGACTTTATTTGTTGCAAAGTACAACAACGTATTTATTTTTTGAGAAGATTGAGGTCATTTGGAGCAAACAAACACATCCTGTTATTATTTTTTCAATCTATAGTGCAGAGTGTTATGCAGTACGGAATTAGTGCCTGGTTTAGTTGTTTGTCTGTCCAACTTAAAACCAAACTAACCAGACTGCTACATATCTGTTCAAAGATTGTGGGTCAAACTTTGGAGTCACATTTTCAAGCAGCATACACTAAAAGAATGTTGTCTCTTGCGAGTAATATCTCATCTGACCCCTCTCATGTGTTATTTGAGGAATATCAGCTTCTGCCATCAAACAGAAGGTTTAGAGTTCCACAAGCTCGACTGAACAGGCTGAGGAACTCTTTTGTCCCTCAGTCTGTCAAACTGTTAAATCAGAGTTTGGTCTCTAAATAGACCCTAAGGTTCATGTACAGACTGAGCACTGGCTGTTGCACCAAGACACTTTGTAATGTTGGATTTGTGTTGTGAGGAGTTGGGAGGTAGTTTGTGTTTTTCTTTAAATGTGAGGGTGACATTTATGCTTTCTGTAAATGTGTGTTTTTTGTGTTTTGTATTGTTTATGTTAAACTGTGGACGTCATGGGACGCAAGACAAATTTCAGAAGTGATCTGATAATTAAAGTATAATCTTAATAATCTTAATCTTAATCTTAA
>NW_028220241.1:0-2131 GCF_045865225.1 Trachurus japonicus | reverse complement strand
ACAGTTAAATGAGTGAATGATTGACGGATGAATGATCTGCTCTGTCATTGGTTGAAAACGTAAACACGCCATCGTCACGTTAACACAACGTAAACAGGCCGAAGAGAGTTAGTAGAGGAGAGATTGCTTTGCAGTTTATTTTTCCCACTAAAAGGGATAGCTCAACATTTTTGCAAATTGTTCCCATTGCCATAATCCCTATAGTCATAGCAGTAGGTTCGTTACCTTTAATTGACGGTGCAAGCTGTTTTTAGAACGGCGGAGCAGAGCCGTGAGCTGCTCAGAGCTACGCTACGGAGGCTCATTATGGGATTTCTTTGGTTTCCATCATCAAACTCATCAAATACACAATCCAACAACTCCACAACACTCTGGTGGACAAGTTGTGACCTGCACATTCACCATGCTATGAGATAATAACACAACGTTACCACACAGAGTTGTTTTAGAGGGAAATTCATGCAAAACCGCTGATGCGTGTTGCCTTCAGGGACAGTTTTTCATCATCAGTCTCTGCATTTCCCTCTAAAACAACTCTGTGTGGTAACGTTGTGTTATTATCTCATAGCGTGGTGAATGTGCAGCTCACAACTTGTCCACCAGAGCGTTGTGGAGTTGTTGGATTGTGTATTTGATGAGTTTGATGAGGGAAACAAGAAATCCCATAATGAGCCTCCGTAGCGTAGCTCTGAGCAGCTCACGGCTCTGCTCCGCCGTTCTAAAAATAGCTTGCACCGACAATTAAAGGTAACGAACCTACTGCTGTGACTATAGGGATTATGGCAATGGGCCAGTTTGCCAAAAATGTTCTTGGTTTCTCTCATCAAACTCATCAAATACACAATCCAACAACTAGAGATAACACAACGTTACCAGACAGAGTTGTTTTAGAGGGAAATTCATGTAAAAAACCGCTGATGCGCGTTGCCTTCAGGGACAGTTTTTCATCAAGCAGTCTCTGTATTTACCTAACTTTGTTGTGTTCCAGTCAAACCCGCAAGTCGTGTTTTTTCGACCTGTTTACCCGTGAAAAATGAACTGTAACGGCCGTCAAAACCCGTAACTTCCGACCCGTTTGACTGGAATGCACCTTTAATTTGCACATTTCCTGCAGACAGGCTGATAACTGATCGATCAGTCTGATACAAACATGGTTTTAACATTGATCCTCAGATATGTGACTGATCTGTATCAGAGCTTCAACCTTTTACTGATCAACAATCAATAACTGTGATTATTGATCGTGTCCTAAGGGCAGCTCTGCAGGAGACTTTTAATTTAAAGGCAGTTTGAGTCTCCTCTTCCTCTTCTCCTCTCCCTCCTCTCTCCTCATCCCTCTCTTTCCCCCTCTTCCTCTCTCCTTCTCCTCCTCTTCCTCCTTCTCTTTCTCTTCCTCTCCTTCCCCCTCTCTTCTCCTCTTCCTCTCTTCTCGTCCTTCTCCTCCTCCTCCTCCTCCTCCTTCTCTTTCTCTTCCTCTCCTTCCCTCTCCTCTCGTCCTTCTACTCCTCTTCCTCTCCTTCCCCCTCTCTCCTCCTCTTCTTCCCCCTCTTTCTCTCTCCTTCTCCTCCTCCTCCTCTTCCCCCTTCTCTTTCTCTTCCTCTCCTTCCCCCTCTCTTCTCATCCTTCTCCTCCTCTTCCTCCTCCTCCTCCTCCTCCTCCTCCTTCCTTCCCTCTCTCTTCTCCTCTCTCCTCCTCCTTTCCTCTTCTCTTTCTCTTCCTCTCCTTCCCCCTTCTCTTCTCGTCCTTTCCACTCCTCCTTCCTCTCCTTCCCCCTCTCTCCTCCTCTTCTTCCCCCTCTTTCTCTCTCCTTCTCCTCCTCTCCCCCTCCTCCCTCCTTCTTCTCTCCTTCCCTCTCTCTTCTCCTCTTTCCTCTCTCTCCTCCTCCTCCTCTCTCCTTCTCCTCCTTTCATTCCTCTCTCCTTCTCCTCTCTCCTTCTCCTCTTCCTCTCTTATTCTTCTCCTCCTCCTCTCCTCTTCCTCTCCTTCCCCCTCTCTTCTCCTCTTCTTCCCCCTCTTCCTCTCCTTCCTCCTCCTCCTCTTCCCCTTCTCTTTTCTCTTCCTCTTCTTCCCTCCTCTCTTCTCATCCTTCTCCTCTCTCCCCCTCCTTTCCTTCCTCTCTCTTCTCCTCTCC
>NW_028220240.1:0-5320 GCF_045865225.1 Trachurus japonicus | reverse complement strand
GGGGGAGTGGGGTCAAGTGTAACGGAGGGTCAAGTGTAACACCTCACTTTCACCCAGTCAGAAACAAGCTAGAGTCATGATATTCACTCTGCACATGCTTATTATGGTCTTCTGCCTACCTGGAAGAAATCAGCCCATTTTCTGATCCCCATCAGGTTTTATCAAGAAAAAACTGTTTTGGGGGTAAGAAAGTAATTTTTCAAAATCGCCGTATATTTTAACTGGTGTCCTGAGTTCTTGAAGCAATGAACCTCAAGTTAAATCATTTTGATGCCTGATGTCTTAGCTAACAGCCTAAATGAGTGCCATCTGATTCATTGCCTTCTACTGGCTAGCACATTGGGGTTTATGCTATCTGACAAGGGTGGGGTCAAGTGTAACACCTTGACAACCCTGTTTTCAGCAATGCCAATTTGCATCACAATGCAGTTTTTACTTGTTTTTAATGAAGCAAACCTACTCAATGTTTTACTACATACTTAGATACTCTATGGAGTAGCTAGCAGAGGTTTAGGCTACCTCAGGGACAACAACATGGGCTTCACTGCTAACGTTAGCTAGAATTCATTGCTAGCTTTCGAACTCACTAGCTAGAATTCATTTCACCGTTATATTATCAAATTTACATGAGCTAATATGATTACTTAAGATAAGAAAATGTTTTGAATTAATACTTGTCTTTATGTAATAAAACTTTAGTTATTTTCTTATTTGTGGTTGTTTTGTAGTGTGTTACACATGACCCTCCATGGTGTTACACTTGACCCCACCCTGCAGCTCAACAGTAACATTTGACTTCTCTGAAATAAATCAACATTGTACTCTTTGTGTAATATATGGGGCTGAATAAATTTATGAGACAGTAGTAGACTTGTGTAACTACAACATAGCAAAAAATGACATATCTAGTTGAATCAGTCCCAGAGAAATTCAGAAAATAGTCAAAAGTGTTACACTTGACCCCACTCTCCCCCTACCTCTATTGCACAAACAGAGCTGATCCTCCAAGCTTCCAGTAACATAACTTTGGGGTCACACTTACAATATGCTACTGTACTGCTGTTGTAGCGATACATGAGATTTTTTTTTTTTTTTTTTTGGCTACACTGCAGCGACCACATTGTTCTCGTCTTGCAAAAAAAAGCAGATGTTATTGCAGATGTCTTCATTTTTCCCCACCCTTCCGACCAGCCATGGCTTCCTGCTCTCTTATGCAAATCTATAATAGAGACCGTATCCTATTGCCACGGCTCACGACACAACCAGCTATCACGAGTGCATGTGTTGTGTGTGTGTGTGTGTGTGTGTGTGTGAGTGTGTGTGGTGGAATCAGCAGAATGTTCAATTACACTGGCTCAGCTGGTGTATATAGACAGAGAGCTTGGTTTACTGAGTTCCCCCACCTTCCACCCCACACACACACACACACACACATACACATGCCCACTCAAGCACACACACTGTTTCTGAGCCAAAAGTGTTTCATTAAAGCTCTGCCAGTGGAGCTGCTTGGGCTTGATCCCCTGACAAGCCACAGGCCTTGGCGAAATTACCACTATGGCAGGAAACAAAGAAAGACAGTGGGAGAGAGAGAAAGAGCAAGAGAGAGAGAGAGAGAGAGAGAGAGAGAGAGAGAGAGAGGCACATGAATCGATCGACAGTAAAGGCTCAGCTTTATGTTTCCTTTTGTTTAATTTAATTTGACTGGACTGAGACCGAGGACATTCCCAGCAGCGTTAAAAACAGGAAATCACCAACACATCAAAACAAGCAGTGTGTTGTGGATGTGAGTTTTATGAAACTCTTTTTATTATGGAAGAAGTTGATAAGAAGGGAATAAAAACACACTGAACAGGTGCATTCACAAATACACACAAACACAAGTGCACTCATTACACTCATTACAAAAAAAAATTGATTAAATTTAATTCAGGACATGCAATCAAGGTCAGAGTTCTTTTTTTATATAGCTGAATAAAGTTATCACCTTGGGGACAAAGAGAGGAACCGCTCTCCTGAAGGGGATTCAGCCCAGTATCTGCAGTGCAGCTAAAATACAGCTGAGCAGCTCTTCACCATGACTCGAAGCCCCTATGGCTTTAATGTACAACCTACAGCTGTTACAGCAGTTTTCCTCTCTTCTTTTGTCTATGCATGTGTGCGTATGTACTTTTGGGGTAACGTGTGTGTGTACATAACTGCAATACAGTGTATATGTGTCTATCAAACACAAATTAAAACCTTGCACCGGCTCCCTGACAACGTGTCAGCTGACAGGAACAGTCCGGGAGTGTTTATTGGTCCTGGTGTGAGTTGCTTGTATGTCTGGGTGTCTGTGGAGAGCTGTCGGCCTGTCAACCCTACACTCACTCTTTCTGTGTGTGTGTGTGTGTGAGGATGGAGAAGTTCCAAATGCCTCTTTCATTGATTGTTGGCATCAGATTAGAAAACTGACCTTTTAATATGACGTTATCATCACAGTTTAGCTCTTCTGATACGTTGGCTGCCTGATTGGTTGATTGGTCCATCAATTTGAGACTGATGTATCGCAACAAGCATTAGATTGATTTCCATGGAGTACAAACATTCATGGTGCCCTGGGGATGAACCCTAACCACTTTACTGATCCAGATTTGTCCATTTCTCTAAGTTGTGACAAAACACAGCAACAAAGTGAATGATATACCAAACTAGAAAAAGCATTTCCAAGAATGGAAATGGTGTGACTGCTGATAGCAACTGAACGCTGTTGCAGAATTAGCAAATAGTGCAAGCAGTGATCACCATACTAATGTTTGCCCAAGGTCGGAATCGAACCCACAACCTCATGGTCATTAGACTTCCACTCTGCCTCTAGGCCACAGTGCACACACAATTAACATCAAGAAAGCTTGAGAGTCAAGCTTGAATGACTTAGAATGAAAATTTCTGTGAATTTCAGGCTGAGAGCAGCAGTTTCAATATGAAGCAAGTTATCAGAAGTCAACAGAGGACGACTGGGAAAATAATTCACTATAATTGGTTGAGGCAAGATTTGAACCAGCAACCTTCAGGTCTCCAGACCAGCAAGCTAACCACTAGGCTACAGACAGAGACAGTATGTGAGGGGTAAAGAAAACCTTTGATAAGAGGATCACTGGCTTCTGCTTAAAAAAAAAAGTAAGGAATCGTGGCAGAAAAAGTTAAATATTTTAAAAAGTATAAATAGTTAAAAAGAGAAAAGTAATGCCGATAAAGTTCAAAAAAAGCTGCACGTTTTGATATATGAATTGTTGAAATAGCACAACACCTAACACACTAACCATATGGCCACAGAGAACCTGAGTTACAATGAGCTTTATACTATGAGGAATCAAAGACTGTCCAATGACAGCTGAATAATTGGAATCAAAAGTCAAGCAATGATGTGAAATGACTGAGGCAGGAATCGAACACATAACCATATGATCACTAAACCTTTACTCTGCCACTCGGCTACAGAGAGCACACTGCTGTCAAGACTGTTGTCATTCATTGTAATGTGATGATGTGCTGCAAACTGGTATGAGTAATCAAGGAGATAACAAACACCTGTAACCAATTGAAGGCGGGGGAGGAGAGCAGAATTCAACATAACATAACAAGAGTTCTTCCCTTGGATTCGAACCAGTGACCTTGGGGATGGCAGGCAGTTACACTAACCCCTACACTACAGTGGAGTTGTGGTGAAGAGAGGTTGAGACTTCGATGAATGTGAGATTTTTCAATGATTCTTAAAATAAAGAGAAATTAGTATAAATTAGCCACACCAAGCAAGAAGAGGACTTTTTTGTGACCTGTGACTATTTTTTGGTGAATTAAAATGAATTAAAAAGCACTTAACAGCAAGTTACAAAGTTCAGCTCCTTCTCCTGCTGCTGTGAAAAAAATACATTGAGCTGAATGAGAGCAGAGAGCTCCCTGGCTGCATTTAAAAAATATTTAAAATTATTATCTAAGTCTCTTTGCATTTTTGACCAGAATTTTAGCCAGAAGACAAGTGTGGCTACAAAACTGGAGAAAATAATTTGTCTAGAGTTTAATTTGTGGCCGTGCTGACAGTTTAGCCAGAAAAACTCTAGAATGTTTTTTTGCCTCTATCCACTCTGACACCACTCTGGCTCTGCTCGTTAGACGCAACACACACACATTATAAAGCTGAAAAAAATCAGAAAAAGTTAAATATTTTAAAAAGTATAAAGAGTTAAAAAGAGAAAAGTAATGCCGATAAAGTCCAGAAAAAGCTGCACGTTTTGATATATGAATTGTTGAAATAGCACAAAGTATGAAGGACTAGAAGAAGACCGTAAAAAGGCGGAAGAAAATGGCCAAACAGAAGAACAATAGTGTGACTGCTTCAGCAGTCACACTAATGAAGCAGTCACACTATTGTTCTTCTGTTTGGCCATTTTCTTCCGCCTTTTTACGGTCTTCTTCTAGTCCTTCATACTTTGTGCTATTTCAACAATTCATATATCAAAACGTGCAGCTTTTTTTGAACTTTATCGGCATTACTTTTCTCTTTTTAACTATTTATACTTTTTAAAATATTTAACTTTTTCACAAAAAATCTCACATTCATCAAAGTCTCAACCTCTCTTCTTCACAACTCCACTGTAGTGTAGGGGTTAGGGTGGATGTTGCCAACCCTAAGGTCACTGGTTCGAATCCAAGGGAAGAACTCTTGTTATGTTATGTTGAATTCTGCTCTCCTCCCCCGCCTTCAATTGGTTACAGGTGTTTGTTATCTCCTTAATTACTCATACCAGTTTGCAGCACATCATCACATTACAATGAATGACAACAGTTGTGAAAGCAGTGTGCTCTCTGTAGCCGAGTGGCAGAGTAAAGGTTTAGTGATCATATGGTCATGGGTTCGATTCCTGCCTCAGTCTTTTCACTTCATTGCTTGACTTTTGATTCCAATTATTCAGCTGTCATTGGACAGTCTTTGATTCCTCATAGTATAAAGCTCATTGCAACTCAGGTTCTCTGTGGCCATATGGTTAGTGCTCAGCCTGAAATTCACAGACATTTTCATTCTAAGTCATTCAAGCTTGACTCTCAAGCTTTCTTGATGTTGACAGTGTGCAGATCATTAACAGACAACAGTCTCTGCAACTGTGTGTGCACCGTGGCCTAGAGGCAGAGTGGAAGTCTAATGACCATGAGGATGTGGGTTCGATTCTGACCTTGGTCAAACATTTGTATGGTGATCACAGCTTACACTATTTGCTAATTCTGCAACAGCGTTCAGTTGCTGTCAGCAGTCACACCATTTCCATTCTTGGAAATGCTTTTC
>NW_028220239.1:0-17269 GCF_045865225.1 Trachurus japonicus | reverse complement strand
CGTGGTGCTACCTTAAAGAGACCTTCCTGATGTGGGAACTCTCAGCTTCCATCTGGTCCGGGAGCACCAGCCTCCAAGAAACACTGGAGGCCAAACGAGCTCCTGCTCATTGATAATGACCTGGCCAAGGCTTCAGACAAAGCTCATCAGGTGGAGGTGAAGAGGGGCAAACAAAAATGAGGTCCAGCAGGTGAGATTAAAGAAGAAAAATTGCATTAACCTTATGGTTCAGCTACTACCTTAGAACAAATGAACACATTTCACTTCAGCTTTGGCTCCTCAAGGACCAAAGAACCATCCAAGTGCGACATGATCTTTCCCTCAGATGAGATCGGATTAATCAATTGTCTAAGTGACTGACCTGTGTCCTTACCCGACTGCTGTGTGGGCCATCTGATGCTGTGATGGATGAGCTAAAAACATGCTGCCACATTAATATGTTTCCCCGAGGTGATGGATGGAGCCCAGGATCCGACGAGGAGGTCAACAGCTCAACAGCCACGATCCACTGCACAGCCACCAAAGGGAGTACACGAAATGCCCATTTCTTATGACAACCCAGATGCTCATGCATTCTGACACTGTATGCACTTAGCAATGTTCACCGGTCTCTGTTGCTTTCAAAGACATGATCCCTTGCTTGTTTTTTTCAGTTTCACACTTTCTTTCTCCCTTTTATCCCTTCATGTCCTGTCATATTTACCATCTCTTTGTTTTTACCTAGCTTTACTTTTGCTCCAGACTGTCACCTTTTTTTACTCTTTCAAGTCATTTTATTTTCCAACCGCACCCATCCTTTTACTGTCTCTCCCCCATTGTGTTGTTTCTGTTATGTATACCCTCATCATTTTCTGTTAGACATAAAAATAATAGGCTTTTTCTCACCACTGCAAGCTTTCGTTCAGACTTCATAGCCCACATCCTGCTACTAAATTAAATGGCATACTGGCACACTCCTCGTCATGCAAGAAAAATAATAGTTATCAAAATGTCACAAAGCAAATTGTTTTGACTACAATACATACTCAGTGTCACCCTCCTTGTGCTTGAGACCGCCCCCCCCCCAACACATGCACACACACACATACACACATATACACCGGTTCAAGCAGGTCCATGAGACATGTTGAATAAGCTATGAGCCTCACTGCAGGCTACTGAAGTTAGTGGTGTGAGATATATAAGCCTGTCACTTCCATTTACCTTTTTCCCTGTTTGATCCCATATGGAGATGCTCGGTGTTTCACCGTAAAGGTCACACATCCTGCAGCCCCATGATGTAAGTGTCACACTACAGCCAGACATACATGGCATGTAGTTCTGTGCACAACATCATGTGTCAGATTTCATATCATACAATTTATTTACTTGCATTAAAGTCTTTGTAAACATGTTTATTCCATATTCAAACTACTTCTGTTAAAGAAGAAGAAAAAGAAGAAAAAAAAACATAACAAAAACCTACTTTTCTGATGTCATCCCTCTTATTTTCCAGAAAACTATAAACTTTCATAACTAGTGTATCCTGGTTCTAGACATCTGAATCGAAACACACGGCTCAGAACTTTTCCCAGTAGGACACGCAGACAAGCTGATTAGAGCTTTGTGGGTGTGAATAATGGGTTCATCACCCTCTGTGCCAGAGGTAGAAAAATAGAAGACAATACAACCTATGTAACAAATCTAACTATATACAGTATAACAACAAGAAAGTGTTGATAAGTTGTCCCTACAGATCATCACTACTTGCTAATTTGTGAATAATCTGCTACTTTATAACCACCTCTTTTTATTCTTTCTTTTTAATCTAGATTTGTTTTAAATTGACTACTATCCCTTGTGTTGTTTTAATTGTTTGTTGTAGTGCTTGTGAATAACTGTGTTGTGCTTTTGTAATTGTACAGCACTTTGGTCAACTGAGGTTGTTTTAAATGTGCTTTATAAATAAATTGTGACTTGACTTGACTTGACATAGCATAACAGAGATCCAGACAGAAAATGCAAATCTCTGCCACCATGAGTATTGGTGAAGCTGGTTGATCAATGAAAAGAGGGTACTGTACTGTAACACTTGTTGCCCATTTTGCATTGAATCGCTGTAGAAATGGTGTGAAACAAGACAGTCAGTCAAACTCCAAACCCATGGACATTTTGAAGAATCTTGATCTTTTTTCTTATGTTGAGGAACATAACTTCTTCTCTTTACTTAGAAATGAATGTGGCAAAAACAAAAGAAGTACAGTAATCAAGAGCTCTGTACAGCATCAGTCTCATTTGATGGGCAAACTGTTGAAACATTTAAATATCTTGGAACAGTGCTCCACAGCCAGATGACATTGACTCTGAAAACACAAACTATGTCTTTAAAAAATGTTCACAGAGACTCAGCCTCCTTAGGAGATGCAGCCTTGGGGTCAGTCAGAAGATTTTAGAGTTGGTGTATACTACTCATGTTGAGAGTGTCCTTACTTTTCCTCTCCCAGTGTGGTTTGGTCGCTTAAGCTGTAAATGTAACATCAAACTAAACAGGATTGTGTCAATGGCGAGCAAAATTGTAGGAAAACCCCCAAAGCCTCTGACTGACATCTACACTAAGAGGACAAGAAGGAAGGCTAGTCGTTTTGAGCTCTTGAAGTCTGGGAGGTGCTATAGAGTCCTGTTGGCCAAGGTTGTTGTTTTTTTTGAAGACTTCCATCCCAAATGTTACCTGCCTCCTCAACTCAACCAAGTAGTAAACACACATGACAGGAAAAGCTCCACTGCACTTAGAGAACTTGTATCCTAATTGTGTTTTATCCCCCATATTTTTAATATATACATCAGTCTATATGTAGGGTGAACCAACACCAATTTTCCACCACGATGGACAATAAAGATCAATTGTATTGTATTGTATTGTATTGTATTGTATTGTATTGTATTAATCAATCCACACAGATCTGATGTTTTCCACTTTAGTTTTTTCAATCACTGATCACAAGACCCTGGACATTGAAGTCATTAAGTTGATGTACATTTCCAAAGCATTTGGCTTTCACCATTATATTTTCTACCTAAGAAAAATACAAAAAAAAAGAGAAAATGTTGTGATATTTTCTTTTTTGTATTTGTTTTTTGTGTGTAAATGGAAAATGCATGTAAAAACAAGATAATAATTTCATTATGTGGTCTGAACAATCTGCGTGTGGTATGAATAGAATTGATTAGGACAAAATAACATTCACTCCAAAACAGAGCATGTTCAATACGAATACGAGGCCACACTGACTAATGGAAATAGAATAGTTCACACAGGCTGTGGATGCTCTGGATAATCCTGACCACAAAGAACCAGCGTTATCTGCATGCTCTGTAGATGACTGAGAATAATGAAGACACTTTTTCAGGAAATTGTTGAAATTTGACCATTTATTTGTACATCATTTTACCAGTCAAACACCCACTGTATGAGGTGAAGAGGCAGAGATGTTAGAGCCAAATAACTTAAAACCTGGGCAAATAAAAGCAATTCTCCAAACCACTGGGAGTGAGGGAAGAAATGTTTCTTTTTGTTTGTACTTCAATATTGCAGTAGAAAACTGTGCTGCTCTTTGAATTCTAAACATATATAGAAACATACAGCTGCCGTACAAGTACATGGCCTACTTTTTATTGACAAGACACAACCCAGAGCCTAAAAATGGTTTATAAGAGGTTCTGACAGGCAGGCTTTGATCTGGAGTATTGCTGCTTCTAAAACGCAGCCCTTAAAAGTCCCAGCCGTCTCTCCTCCTCTTGAAAAAAAAAGGGCCCTAATTGCTCTTCAAGGCTCTCGATGTAAGATGCAAGGGAAAAGAGAGTACTCCTCACATGGATCGTGATGTGCTAAATATTGTATCGTTGTTGTGTATAAGTAGATGAGTGCCTATTCATATTTAATTGATCAGGGTGGCATTGTGCCACACTCTGGCCTGCTAAGAACCACATGATTGTTTCAGCTGTGTTGACATATCTAGAATGCCTGCCCTATCACACTCTAATGATGTATAGTAGAGTTTAGGGTTTTCATGGCTGACACCACATCATTTGTTTTTTATATATCAATATAGATTTTTGTGACCATGCATACCGAAGTTGGATCTGAAGTAATAAACTGCTTCACTTGTGGAATACAATTTCTGAATGATTACAAACATGTCTTTGGACAGGGCTGCTGAGTAGTGACGGTGCAGAACAATGTTGCACACCATTGTTGCATCATGGCTATGCATTTATTTTGCGATGTGTCTAGTTTAGGTCACCAAAAAAATAATGAATCCATAATGATGCATATGGTATCGTTGCATGGTATTACAGGAAAAGGTTTTTGCTAATGTAACCCAGTAGAAAAACGGTTACTAGTGTTGTTTCCCTTTAAATATTATTTTTTATTAATTAACCCTCTTTAATTTATTATTATGTTGATAATATTAATTTTGCACACGCTCAGTCCTTATTTGTTGTATTATATGCATGATTTGGAAGAAAAAGTAGTCCCACCCTCTTCTCGCGAGAGTTACAGTGCGTGAGTGAGAGTACAGAGTAGAGCGGTGCGGAGTCAGAGCTACAGAGTCACAGCAGCGGTGCGAGCAGATGAAAACACAGAAGAGAAAGTTGATATAAAGTCACGAAAATAACAGTTGTTAACTCGCTTATCAACACAGCATAACCCGGGAGAGTGTGCCTACCTGCAGCAGAGAGGTGGTCGAGGACCTGTGGTTTGTTATTTTCGTCCGAGACCTGGTGAGTTGCTCGAGCTAACTAGCGCTAGTACATGCTAATATAGTAGCCACATCGTGATTTAGCCTGGGAGACGGCAGAACGCTTGTTTACTCATGAACGTGACCTGCCGCTACTGTTTACTCTGTGTTTAAGACTTAAAGCTGCATATTTTTCTCCGGTGATCTGATAAAAACATGAGGTGTGCTATTTATTTTCCTGTATGTGTGTATTAATTACGAGATGCACTGTTTAGGGTGTGCATCGGTTAAAAACTGCTAAGCATGTTCATTCATCACAGAGGCAGAAACTCTGAAGCCCTGGATTGATACTCTGATGTGTGTTAAAGGTGCATTTAGTTAATTTTCAGTTCATAGTTCAATGAAAATGTGTGAAATGGTTAAAAAGGATTAAAGTGAACAATATTTCATGTGGAAACTGAGTTAAAATTATCATAATTCATGGTAAAGAAGCTAAAATGATCATAATTCATGGTAAGGAAGCTAAAATAATTCATGTTGATGTAAAATGATTAAAATGTGTGAAAATACTCACCTTGAGATAAAAAAAGAACTGTACAGTTAAAAAGATAATTCCTTTAATCACTATTTGTTTCAGTAGTGTGTTGAGATTTATATTATATGGCCATAAGAGAAGTATGATTTTGTGTTAAGTAAAGCCCTGTTTTTATACAGGCTAGGTTTTTGAGACCCTCAGAGCCTTTGACGTGGATTTGGATTCTCCTGTTGAGGGAGATGGCGAGCTAGTGGAACAAAGAACCAGCACCTGAGCCCGAGGAGGACATCCATCCTTCTTCACCTTCACCTTGAGTGTGTGGAGTGGTAGGACCACCACACACACCCCTGACTCTTTTGACTTTTTCCCCTGACTTACACACACAGTGACTTAAGCGCGCTGACGAACCATACATTAAAGGACCTCTCAAAGACAATTAAAGGAACATTCACGAACATTAAGGAACAACTAAAGGACAATTAAAGGAACAACTGAGGTTCCTATTGACCACTTTATTTTGGTTTTGGGTTTGAAGATACTGTGAAACTGTTGAATTGAATTTTATTTTATTTTTTATTTTTCTACAATTTAATACAAACAATTTACATCCAGAATACTTCGTGGCTCCATTTATTCGTTGTGTCTGTCACTTCTTTTTAAACCCTCCTCTACGAACCTAGTCACTAGTCCAGAATATTCCGTGGTAACGAGCGGGTTACAGGCAAAACTTGGCGAGCTAGCCAGGAGGGTTTTATTTGTAATCAGACACTTTTCATTTTTTACATTTGAACAGACCACAATTAAGTAACTGGAGCAACGAACAGTAAATTTTTACATTTACTTACCTTGAGTTTTACTACAAATTGTCTTCATTGTTGTTTCAGAAAAATATTCTTTGGGTGTTTAACTAAAAAATGGAGGTTGTGAAGTCAGAAAATATTAAAATCCAAAATGCAGTTTTAGTTAGTGGGCTAACTAACACTGAACTCGATGATGAAGCCTTTAGCTTCTTGGAACAGCATGGGTCAGTAGCCAGGGTGGTTAAAGTTCCATCTGCAGGAAAAGAGTTAGAGGTTATTGTTGAGTTTCAACATGAAGCTACAGTCAGAGAGCTAGAGAAACATCTACCTTTACGCAGAACCACTACAGACCCAGGAGTCGTTCATCACATTCAAAGCCTAGCCAGTGTCTACAGTACTGAGGTTAGCGCTTCTGTAACAGTAGCTTACCTGACTGAGTTGAGAGATTTGGCAAGGAGGAGCAGTAGATCATTTGAAGACATTCTGAAGGCAGAGTTGGCTAGAATAGGAGAGTCAATGGAGGAAGGGGCAGCAGCAAATGTCATTGAAACTCCTGCAGAACCAGAGCCATTGTCCCCTCCAGATGAACCTCAAGTTACGCCAACTGTCTCCCCTGCTATTGAAAATGCAAGCTCAGTTAGTGTCACACCTCACCTTGCTGAAACCGCCAGTGAGACTGTTCTGCTTCAAGAAAGAAAAATCCAATCCCCCCAGTTGCCAGCAGATCTGATCAGCACACCAGAGGTGCAACGTGTCATTGTGGAGCACATTGTTAAAAGCAGTGATGTAGCTTCTCATTCGAACTTGTCCTACAAACTGAAACCTTTCTCGGGGAGAGTCCCCCACCCAGCTTTTGAAGTCGATTATGATGCTTGGCGTAGCAGTGTAGAGTTTTGCATAAATGACCCCACCATTTCCGATACCCAGGTCGTCAGAAAAATTATGGAGAGTCTCTCACTGCCAGCAGCCAATGTAGTGAAATCACTAGGTCCAACAGCTACATCTAAGACTTACCTCACGCTGCTTGATTCGGCCTATGCTCCAGTAGAGGACGGTGATGAGCTCTTTGCTCGCTTTTTGAACACCAACCAGAATGTTGGAGAGAAATCCGCTGATTACTTGCAGCGATTACACACTGCTTTGAGCTCCGTAATCAGCAGAGGTGGGATAGCTCCTGGTGACGCGAATAAACAGCTTCTCCGGCAGTTTTGTCGTGGTTGCTGGGACAGCCCATTGCTAACCATCCTTCAGCTTGAACAGCGGAAAAGCGACCCTCCTTCATTTGCAGAACTGCTTCTACTACTGCGCACTGAAGAGGATAAGCAGGCAAGTAAGGCAACCAGAATGAAACAACATTTGGGGATAACAAAAACAAGAGCTCTCACACAATTACAGACCACCTGCATGCCAGGCACCAGTAATTCTTACCCCATTATGGATCCTGCTGATGCTCCCACATCAGATGATGATCTCAGGAAACAGCTTGCAAATCTTAGCGCTCAGGTAGCACAGCTCCAGGCAAGATGCACAGACAAACCTGGAAAAACTGTAACAAAAGGGAACAAAAAACAGCAACAAAAGACAAAAGTTGAACCAGACATGAAAGAAATCAAACAAATCACAGCAAGGGTCCCAAGACCGAAGCCGTGGTATTGTTTTAGGTGTGGGGAGGATGCTCACATTGCATCAGCATGCAGCAAAGATCCAAACCCAGTGTTAGTAGCTGCCAAGAGAAAAGCGCTCAAAGAAAAGCAGCGCGTGTGGGAAAGCTACAATAACCCCACTGACACACCTGATTTAAACTAGTTGAAGCTTCTGTTGTGGGACAGACAGAAGCTAGGGATGAGAAACGTCCCACTTCAAAAAACACAAAGAAGGCAATGAGTTTAAAAACTGATGCACAAAACAACAGGAAGCTGCCTAGTCGACTTGTGGGGAGAAAGTGCACATCCAGAGTAGCTGTCAATGGGGTGGACTGCAGCTGCTTACTGGATACAGGCTCGCAAGTCACTACCATATCCATGACCTTCTACCAAGACCATCTGTCTGAGCACCCCATTAAACCCATTTCAGACCTTCTAGAGGTTGAGGGGGCAAATGGCCAGACCGTCCCATATCTCGGATATGTGGAGACCAACATAAAGTTCCCAAAAAACTTCCTAGAAACTGAACCTGAAATACTTACCTTGGCCCTAATTGTCCCTGATCTCCGTTCAAACAGTGATATCCCCCTGTTAATTGGTACACTCTTGACCCATTGTATGACCTACATTGTGAGTCCTTACCTCATTGTCAGTCCATTCCTTATGGCTATCAGCAGGTCCTGAAAACACTGGAGATCAGAAAGAAACAAGCAGGAAATGGTAAGATTGGTCTGGTGAAACTTAAAGGTCAAACTCAAGACGTCCTACCTGCAAACCAGAAGGCGCTGTTTGAAGGTTTTGTGTGCTCCAACCAAGCAGAGCCAGAACAGTGGGCATTACTTGAACAGCCGACTAGCTCATCTTTGCCAGGTGGTGTCTTTGTAGATTGCTGCCTGATCACTCTTCCAAAGCATGGTCCCTACAAAGTTCCAGTGCTCCTGAGGAACGAAACAAATCATGACATCACACTTCCCACAAATTGTGTGATCGCTGAGCTAGTCGCCCCTGACTCCATCCTTCCAAATCCCTCGCCCAGAGAGAAAAGTGACCCACCTTTCATGGCTAACTGTTCTGTCCAGCAGCAGGATACGGACACAAAGTCTTCCTTGAACTTCGACTTTGGTACATCATCACTTCCTGAAGAATGGAAGCACAGAATTACAAAAACATTAAACACTTTCTCCGATGTCTTCTCTCACAGCGACCTTGATTTTGGTCATGCGACCAAGGTTCAGCATCACATTAACCTCAAAGACGAGACTCCCTTTAAGCAGAGGTCACGCCCCATTCACCCTCATGATTTCGAGGCAGTCAAAAAACATCTTAGAGCACTCTTGGATGCTGGTGTCATTAAAGAGTCTGAGTCTCCGTTTTCCTCGCCTATTGTTGTAGTGCGGAAAAAGAACGGTGAAGTGAGGTTATGTGTAGATTATCGAAAACTAAATCTGCAGACCATCCGTGACGCCTATGCATTGCCGAACTTAGAGGATTCTTTTTCAGCCCTTGCTGGGTCACAATGGTTTTCGGTGATGGACCTCAAGTCGGGCTATTACCAAATCGAGATGTGTGAGGAAGATAAACCAAAGACTGCGTTTGTGTGCCCCTTCGGGTTTTATGAATTTAATCGTATGCCGCAGGGAATTACAAACGCTCCGAGCACTTTTCAAAGGCTCATGGAAAAATGTATGACAGACATCAACTTGAAAGAAGTCCTCGTCTTCTTGGACGATTTAATCGTGTTTTCCAGTACACTTGAAGAGCATGAGACCCGGCTCATTCATGTCCTTGAACGCCTGAGAGAATACGGGCTCAAGCTCTCGCCTGGCAAGTGTAGGTTCTTTCAGACCTCCGTTCGTTATCTAGGACATATTGTGTCCAGGGAGGGGGTGAAAACCGATCCCGAGAAGGTTGAGTCTCTAAAAACCTGGCCAAGACCACAAACCTTGAAAGAACTCCAGTCATTCCTTGGCTTTACCGGTTATTACCGGAGGTTCGTGAAGGACTATTCGAAAATAGTGAAACCACTTACCTCTCTCACTGCTGGCTATCCACCTCGCCGGAAGGGCTGCAAAGCCAGTCCAAGTGATGGTAACTACCTAGATCCCAAGCAGCCTTTCGGAGAACGTTGGAGTGAGGCATGTCAGCAAGCCTTTCAAGGAATAATTGAGAAACTCACCTCTGCACCCGTGCTCGGCTACGCTGATCCGATGCTTCCCTACTTCCTTCATACAGACGCTAGCACCACGGGGTTAGGAGCAGCCCTGTATCAGGAACAGGGGGGAACCACACGTGCGGTTGCCTACGCGAGCCGAGGTTTATCTAAAAGTGAGTCCAGATACCCGGCTCATAAATTGGAGTTTTTGGCTCTTAAATGGGCCATTACAGACAAATTTCATGATTATCTGTACGGCAACACTTTCACCGTCGTTACAGATAATAATCCCTTAACGTACCTGCTCACTACAGCAAAGCTAGATGCCGCTAGCTACCGCTGGCTTGCAGCGTTGTCAACCTACACCTTCGACATCAAATACAGAGCTGGCAGACAGAATCTAGATGCGGATGGCTTATCCAGACGGCCTCACGGGGCACTTGTGGACGATTTGGCTTCTCAGGAGGAATGCCAACGCATTGAGAAGTTCAAGTCTCATCTTCTGTCGTCTGTAAGGGATGCTGAGCCTTCTCACCTTCTTTTAGCAGACACTGTCACTGCAGCCTGTCAGAGGCATACAGTTTTGTTAGATGATGCACCACCTTTTGGCCTTGTGCAGTCTCTTGCTATGTCCTCCGCCGCCATTCCTACTGTCTTTGATGAGGAAGATCTAAACAACGGACTTCTAACAATTCCAAAGTACAGTCATTCTGATCTCATGCAGGCACAAAGAGACGATTCTATCATTGGCAAAGTCATCAGCCTATTAGAATCAGGAAGTAACTTACCTGCAGGCTTCAAAGCCGATTCCTCTGACCTCCATTTGATCTTGAAGGAATGGAAGCGTCTCGAGCTTAAAGATGACCTCCTTTACCGGAAGCGCTTTTCTGGAACCGAAACCATCATGCAGTTCGTTCTCCCTGAGGCCCTCAGGCCCACTGTGTTGCAAAATCTTCATGACAGTATGGGCCATCTAGGGATTGAGCGGACGGTCGAACTTGTAAGATCTCGTTTCTACTGGCCGAGAATGGCCTCAGACGTCGAAAGAAAGGTAAAGATGTGTGAGAGATGTGTCCGCAGAAAAGCTCCACCCGATAAGGCGGCCCCGCTTGTAAACATCCAGACCACCAGGCCGTTAGAGCTCGTATGCATGGACTTCCTCTCATTAGAGCCTGATAGCAAGAACACAAAAGACATTCTAGTGATAACAGATCACTTTACAAAGTACGCTGTGGCCATTCCCACCCGAGATCAAAAGGCTAGCACTGTGGCGCGGTGCCTTTGGGAACATTTCCTTGTGCACTATGGGTTCCCCGAGAGGCTCCACAGTGATCAAGGGAGAGATTTCGAGTCGCATACCATCCGAGAACTGTGCTCCCTTCTAGGCATACGAAAGGTGAGAACCAGCCCGTATCACCCTAGAGGGAACCCAGTAGAGCGCTATAACCGAACTCTACTTAGTATGTTGGGTACATTGAAGGACAGAGAAAAAACACACTGGCGTGACTTTGTGAAGCCCCTCACACACGCTTATAACTGCACAAAAAATGATGTTACAGGCTTTTCCCCGTACGAGCTAATGTTTGGAAGACAGCCACGGCTGCCTGTGGATATTGCTTTTGGACTACCAGTTACCAACAAACAGACCCTCCCGCATTCACACTATGTCAAAACCTTGAAAAGTCATCTTAAGGAAAGCTACGAGCTAGCTACCAAGAACTCTCGTCAAGTGGCTGAGAAAAACAAGAAAAGGTTTGACAAGGTTATCCGTGAGTCCACATTGGATGTTGGAGACAGGGTCTTAGTCCGAAATCTTCGTCTCAGGAGTAAACACAAACTGGCAGACCGTTGGGAGCCAACAGTGTATGTAGTCACCAAGAGGATGGGAGACTTGCCTGTGTATTCATTGAAACCAGAGAAAGAAGATGGTCCCCTGAGAACGCTCCACAGAGACCTTTTGCTCCCTTGTGGTTTCCTTCCGCAGGCGGAAGAGGAGGAGCCTGAGCGTATCAGTAAACCTCAAAGACCACGAACTCGACAAAGTGTCACTCAAGCTGAGGCTAACGACTTGATTCAAGAGGATGATGAAGTCTGTTATCAGTTTGAACCATCACAAGAGATAAAAGAGACACATTTCATCAAAATATATGACACACCAATACTGAACCCAGGAAAACAAAAGGAGGAACTTGGGAAACCTGGAGGAAAATCTGACAACCACTTACCTGCAACTGAAATACACTTACCGGAAATGTCCATTGGAGCCCCACACTTACCTGGAAATCCTTCCATGGAGACGCCAAGTGATGGAGAGCCCATCTCGGAACCACCTGAAAAGGAAAATGAAAGTGAAACAAATGAGTCAAACCTTGAACATGGAATCACAGCAGACGAGCCACC
This sequence comes from Trachurus japonicus, assembly GCF_045865225.1. Lineage (NCBI taxonomy): Eukaryota > Metazoa > Chordata > Actinopteri > Carangiformes > Carangidae > Trachurus > Trachurus japonicus. The sequence continues at coordinate 5,021 of NW_028220239.1, read as the reverse complement.
TGGTAGTGAGGAAACTGACCATGAGGCAGGAGACAGCCTCTTTAACCAGCCTCCATCCACGCCAGAAAACACCTTGGCAGATGGGTCAAACCTACCTGGAATGAGCTCCATGCAGACAGAAAGTCAAAACATGGCTGAAACAGAGATGAGGGACCAGATTAATGAGGAATCAGTGACTAATGAGGAACCAGTGACAGTGACTCAAAGCAACGACTCAGACCTGTCTCAGTCCATACGGAGATCTGAGAGACTTCGTCAGCCATCAAAAAGACTTGAGTATCCTCAGTTCGGCAACCCATTAGTCACAGTTGTGAAATCACTATTCCAAGGGTTAAGTGAAGCTTTTATTGATTCCCTGAATAATGATAATAAATGGTCCCAGAGTCAAGCTTTTGAGATGACCACTCCTATTGTAGAGTAATAACATGCAGCGGGACGTGCATGGGAATTAAATGGGGAGGGTGTAACCCAGTAGAAAAACGGTTACTAGTGTTGTTTCCCTTTAAATATTATTTTTTATTAATTAACCCTCTTTAATTTATTATTATGTTGATAATATTAATTTTGCACACGCTCAGTCCTTATTTGTTGTATTATATGCATGATTTGGAAGAAAAAGTAGTCCCACCCTCTTCTCGCGAGAGTTACAGTGCGTGAGTGAGAGTACAGAGTAGAGCGGTGCGGAGTCAGAGCTACAGAGTCACAGCAGCGGTGCGAGCAGATGAAAACACAGAAGAGAAAGTTGATATAAAGTCACGAAAATAACAGTTGTTAACTCGCTTATCAACACAGCATAACCCGGGAGAGTGTGCCTACCTGCAGCAGAGAGGTGGTCGAGGACCTGTGGTTTGTTATTTTCGTCCGAGACCTGGTGAGTTGCTCGAGCTAACTAGCGCTAGTACATGCTAATATAGTAGCCACATCGTGATTTAGCCTGGGAGACGGCAGAACGCTTGTTTACTCATGAACGTGACCTGCCGCTACTGTTTACTCTGTGTTTAAGACTTAAAGCTGCATATTTTTCTCCGGTGATCTGATAAAAACATGAGGTGTGCTATTTATTTTCCTGTATGTGTGTATTAATTACGAGATGCACTGTTTAGGGTGTGTATCGGTTAAAAACTGCTAAGCATGTTCATTCATCACAGAGGCAGAAACTCTGAAGCCCTGGATTGATACTCTGATGTGTGTTAAAGGTGCATTTAGTTAATTTTCAGTTCATAGTTCAATGAAAATGTGTGAAATGGTTAAAAAAGGATTAAAGTGAACAATATTTCATGTGGAAACTGAGTTAAAATTATCATAATTCATGGTAAAGAAGCTAAAATGATCATAATTCATGGTAAGGAAGCTAAAATAATTCATGTTGATGTAAAATGATTAAAATGTGTGAAAATACTCACCTTGAGATAAAAAAAGAACTGTACAGTTAAAAAGATAATTCCTTTAATCACTATTTGTTTCAGTAGTGTGTTGAGATTTATATTATATGGCCATAAGAGAAGTATGATTTTGTGTTAAGTAAAGCCCTGTTTTTATACAGGCTAGGTTTTTGAGACCCTCAGAGCCTTTGACGTGGATTTGGATTCTCCTGTTGTAGTCCAGGAAAAATAGCGTTTTACGACAGACTAATTGTCACAGAAGGTTTTTCACCATAAATCATTTCTATGAGGTGTCTAGAACAACATACTAAAAGTCCTAAGGAATCCTAGTTGGGGAAATATGTTTAATTATCATCATTATTTACTGTATAAAGTCTATGGTGCCGACAACAATACACCCCAATGGGGCTATTTTTTCCCTTTACTCCTATCACAATGAAACTTTACATGATGAAAGTATCCATGAAATGTAACATTTTTTGTATTACAAGTTTCTTTGAAAATGAATTTGAATATGCAAATGAGCCTCACAATAATCAAATATGCCCAAAATACACCCGAATAGGCTTCTTTTTTTCCTTTACTCCTACCACAATGAAACTTTACACAATGAAAATAGACATTAGAAGTAAAAATTTTTGTATTACAAGTTTCTTGGAAAATGAATTTGAATATGCAAATGAGCAATACACTAATGGAATATGCCCAAAATACACCCGAATAGGCTTATTTTCTTCCTTTACTCCTACCACAATCACACTTCACACAATAAAAGTATACATGAAAAGTAACATTTCTGTATTTCAAGTTTCTTGGTAAATTAATTTTAAATACCGGTATGTAAATGAGCTCAACACTAATTGACTTATGGTCAAGAAGCCATAAAGCCACAAGCAGCAACAGGGGCCAAATAACTAACACATTCATGTCCATTCAATAAGTTAACCTATGCACTGAGTGCTGTCACTTCCCACACTTGACTTATGCATACACACATGTCACTTGCCACACTTAAAAGACCTATATTGACCTTAAGAATTAATTGCACAGTCTTGTCTCCAGTTGCTTTCTAAATTCTTTTTTTTTATTAGCGAACAAGCCTTACCTAACGACTTTCCTCCCAGTTTGCAGAGAACATCAGAAGAAAGTCAGAATTCATCAAAGTCGTTTCAACGACTGTGTGATGTTATATTAAATATGCTGTTATGTTCAACAACATATGAGCGACTAAGAACTAAGTTATTTGGCCCCTGTTTTTGCTGCTTGCGGCTTTATGGCTTCTTGACCATAAGTCAATTAGTGTTGAGCTCATTTACATATTTAAAAAATAATAATTTTCCAAGAAACTTGAAATACAGAAATGTTACTTTTCATGTATACTTTTATTGTGTGAGTAAGTTTTATAAGTGTGATTGTGGTAGGAGTAAAGGAAGAAAATAAGCCTATTCGGGTGTATTTTGGGCATATTCCATTAGTGCATTGCTCATTTGCATATTCAAATTCATTTTCAAAGAAACTTGTAATACAAAAAATGTTACTTCTAATGTCTACTTTCATTGTGTAAAGTTTCATTGTGGTAGGAGTAAAGGAAAAAAAGAAGCCTATTCGGGTGTATTTTGGGCATATTTGATTAGTGTAAGGCTCATTTGCATATTCACATTCATTTTTCAAAGAAACTTGTAATACAAAAAATGTTACATTTCATGGATACTTTCATCATGTAAAGTTTCATTGTGATAGGAGTAAAGGAAAAAAATAGCCTCATTGGGGTGTATTGTTGTCGGCACCATAGACTTTATACAGTAAATAATGATGAGAATTAAACATATTTCCCCAACTAGGATTTCTTAGGACTTTTAGTATGTTGTTCTAGACACCTCATAGAAATGATGTATGGTGAAAAACCTTCTGTGACAATTAGTTCTATTTTGGGGTCCAAAATGAGCTAAATTGCCTGGACTATTGAGGGAGATGGCGAGCTAGTGGAACAAAGAACCAGCACCTGAGCCCGAGGAGGACATCCATCCTTCTTCACCTTCACCTTGAGTGTGTGGAGTGGTAGGACCACCACACACACCCCTGACTCTTTTGACTTTTTCCCCTGACTTACACACACACTGACTTAAGCGCGCTGACGAACCATACATTAAAGGACCTCTCAAAGACAATTAAAGGAACATTCACGAACATTAAGGAACAACTAAAGGACAATTAAAGGAACAACTGAGGTTCCTATTGACCACTTTATTTTGGTTTTGGGTTTGAAGATACTGTGAAACTGTTGAATTGAATTTTATTTTATTTTTTATTTTTCTACAATTTAATACAAACAATTTACATCCAGAATACTTCGTGGCTCCATTTATTCGTTGTGTCTGTCACTTCTTTTTAAACCCTCCTCTACGAACCTAGTCACTAGTCCAGAATATTCCGTGGTAACGAGCGGGTTACACTAATATTGGCTAACAGTTGTTTACTTATCAGTCTACGAGAAACAGAGGTGGGAAGCAATGTCATTATTAAAGCAGAAGTAAGCGATCTGGTCGTTTTGGCTAATGCTGCGTTCCATGTAGGCTTTTGAAACCGTAAAATACGGCTTCAGGTCACGACTTTGTAGCATTCCAGGCAACCCGTAAATCGTGTTCTTCCGACCTGTTCCCTGTGAAAGTGCGCTATAACGGCCACTCATAACTTCCGACCCGTGAACCCGTACCAGATCGAACTGGTACGACTTCACGGGTCAGAAAAACACGAGTTGCCTTGAACGCCATAACGTCACCATAACCGATGGAGTTAGCAGCCCCCGCCCCCGTCATGGATCTATTGGTCCTCGTCCCTACGTCACCACATTCACGCGCATCCCTTGGCTGCACACACAGCCCTTCATGCCGTTCTCTCTCCTCATTGGATAAAACTTGTAGGATACAAGAAAAGTTTTCTCCTCGGCTCAGAGCAGAGCAGAGTGACTGAGAGACCCGTGTTTCGGTCAAAACACTCTATGTAAGTGATTGCTGTCGGAAGATATAACTATGTAAGACTTATATTAACACAAAAATATCGCTTACTGTACTTCTGCTTTAACTTTCTGTCACCCTCTTCACTGAGACTGTCCTGTAAAAATTTTTTAAAATGAGCCCATAAGTCATGTGTGCAGCAGGTTATTGTGACCCAGAGCATTCGTTGTAGACGACACCTAGTGGTTGGAGTAATTATGACAGGAGAGAAGGGAGAAGTGCAAAAACCTAAATCTTGATTTTTTCCTCAACCTAAGCAACTAGTGCCTGCACCTGAAGCCATGAGCTTTTGAGCCAAGCCATGACCTTTATTATGGAAACAATGATGACAATGCTGCATCGCTATACTGCTGCAATGGCATGTGAATTAATCATACTGTTGCTAAGAACGGTCGGTTTCTGCATTGGAGCATTCATCTACTTAACAAGCTTGGTCCATGCACATTCTCAGAAAGTCGTCAGGACATCATGTACATCTTTAGGTGGAAGATCTTCAGGAAAACAGAAAACTCAGATGGTACATTTAGAGCGCTGATATATGAAAAGAGCAGCCTAATGCACATGGCAGATCATGCACTCTCACAGCTAAAGCCATGTCAAAAAGTAAGAAATAGAAGCAGCAGCA
>NW_028220238.1:0-15620 GCF_045865225.1 Trachurus japonicus | reverse complement strand
TTTTTTTTTTTTTTTTTTTTAGAAACTTTATTAAGACATCATGGTGCAATACAATTCAATACACCAACAGAACATCGCCAGGGGTTTCAATACAGACAATGCAGAGACAAGCTTTCATACAAAAACATTATATAGTGTACATAAATTCAAAGTCTTTATAGCTTTCATGTTGATGGATTTTTTAATAGACTTAATGTATTGTTTGGCTTCATTTTCAAAAATAAGAAAAAGTGGATTTTGATTAGTGTAACGACATTTATGAATGTGCCATTTGGCTAATTGTATAATAAGATTGATGATATAGTATTGTTTTTCTTTAGAAGATGGATTGTCAGTGAAGCCAAACAATACATGTTCAAAGCACAGGGAAAAAAGAGGTTCAATCGAAAAACAAATCAGGTTACAAATATCTTCCCATAATTTAGTTGAGAAAGGGCAAGACCAAAATAAATGAAAAACATCTTCAGGGTGTCCTACACAGAAAGAGCAGTTTAAATCTATATCTTTTTTAAATCGTTGTAAAAAAACTTTTGATGGGTAAACTCTGTGGATTATTTTAAAAGATACTTCTTTTACCTTATTATTAACTATATATCTAGCAGGTAAATTCCAGATTTTTTTCCAATTAAGGTTATTAACAAAGTTATTCCAATAAGCTATTACATATGGAGTTGATACGACTTCTTTCTGAAATAAAGAGCGTATATTACGGTTACTATTGCGTGTCGAGGAGAAACAAATTTGGCCTATATCTAATTTGGTTGGATCAAAGGGCAAGAGCGTTGGGTTTTGTACTAATGTACTTCTAAATAACATAATTGCTCCAGAAGGGATTGCATTTATGACAATATTAAATTCACTAATAGGAACAGGGATTCTATATTTTAGGATAAATTCTTGATATGAAAATAATGATCCGCTTGAGTTAAACAACTGATGAACCAAAAGTATGTTGTGCATAAACCAATGGGGGTAAAATAAGGATTTGTTTCTATATATAATGTCTCTATTATTCCATATGTAGTATCTATGTGGGGAAAAATTATGTTTATAGATTAATGACCAGGAGAGAAGCATCTGTTTGTGGAAGTTGGATAGTTTTAAGGGGATTTTTACAATATTGTAATTACAAAATAAAAGGAAATTTAAGCCTCCTAATTTAGAGAAAATAAAGTTTGGTATGAAGTTCCAAATTGAAGAGGGTTTCTTGAGGAATTGTTTTAGCCAATTAATTTTAAATGTATTATTCAAAGTGTGAAAATCTAAGACGTTAAGACCGCCCTTATCATATGAATTCATTATTACTGATTTCTTTATGTAATGGTTTTTGTTTCGCCATACAAAGTTAAATAACATCTTGTCAATGTTTTTTGAGATCTTTTTATTAACATCAAGAGATAAAGCAGCATATGTAAGACGGGATAATCCCTCAGCTTTGGTCAGCAAAATTCTGCCTCTCAATGACAAATCTCTCTGCAGCCATTGATTTAATTTTTTCTGGGTTTTATCAATAATTAAATTAAAATTTTGATCGCATCTGGCTTCCTTATCCTTAGTAATGACAATACCTAAGTAAGTAATAGAGTCTTTTACAGGTATATTACTTATGGAAGGGATATTACAGGATTTAAGAGCAAGCAATTCACATTTCTTTACATTCAAGCAAAGTCCGGACGCAATAGAGAAAGTACTTATCAAATCAATGGCTAAAGGTATCTGAGAGCTATCTTTTAAGAATAAGGTTGTATCATCAGCCAGTTGGCTGATGATAACTTCGTTGCCCGCCATAGAGATACCTTTTAATGGACTAAGCTTTATGGAGTCGGTGAGTAACTGCGTACATAGGAGAAAAAGGTAAGGAGATATAGGGCATCCCTGCCTGACCCCGCGTTTGAGGAAGAAACGGGGAGAAGTACCAGCATGCAATTTGATTGAGCAGTTTCCATTTGTATACATTGTTTTAATGGCACTGCTAAAGTACGAACCAAAACCAAATTTTTTTAGGGCATGAAATATAAATTTATGTTCGATTGTATCGAAAGCCTTGTAGAAATCTAAAAAAAGAATGAAACTTTCATCAAGGCATAAGTCTGAATAATCAATTAAATCAAGCACTAATCTGACATTGTTAGAAATATGTCTATTTCTCATGAAGCCGGATTGAGTTTCATCAATTATATAGTCTAAAACAAATTTAATTCTTTTAGCAAAAATCAACGCAAATAATTTATAGTCATTATTTAGTAAACAGATTGGACGCCAATTGTCAATAAAAAGTTTGTCTTTCTTTGGTTTTGGTATTAGAGATATAAGGCCTTGGGTTAAGGTAGGAGGAAGCGATTCATCTCTTATACATTCTGAGAAAAGACCTAAGAGGAAAGGTGCAAGCTGTTTAGAAAAGGCTTTATAAAATTCAGAAGTAATACCATCTGTGCCTGGAGATTTATTAAGTTTGAGGTGTTCAATGGCCAATAAAACTTCCTGTAGTGTTAGTGGTTTGTCACAAGATTCCTTTAAGTCAATATCAATAGATTTTGTTTCTGTAAGAGACCCTAAAAATTGACAGGTAGATTCTTCACAGTATTTGGATTCATATAATTTGGTATAAAAATCTGAGCAATATTTAGCTATTTTACGGGGTCATCTATAATGTCTCCATCAATATTTAATTTTTGTATAGTGTTATTTTTAGCATAAAATTTTTCAAGTCTGAAAAAGTAAGCAGTATTCTGCTCCCCTTCCTCTAGCCACCTTCTTCTACTTCTCACAAAGGCCCCTTCAGCTTTCAATTTATAAATGTCATCCAATTTGTTTTGTAAACTAATTAAACGTTGAGAATCATTTTCAGTTAAATTTACAGTAATTTTTTGCGTTATTGATGTAATTTCTGAGATTAGAGTTTCTTCTTCAGCTTTTTTGGCCTTAGCAATCGAACTTCCATATGTTCTCAAGAATTTTGATAATTCGAATTTTAAAAGTTCCCAATTACTACAAAAATTATTTTCTAATATAGATTTTTGCCAAAAGCGTTCAATTAATGATTGGACAGTTTTGGACACAGTGTCATGTTTTAGAATAGAGCTGTTCAGTTTCCAATATGAACTTCTATGGTGAATATTAGGATTAAGAGAGATTTGTATTGAAATTGCTTTGTGGTCTGTTAAAGGAGTAGTGAGGATATTGACATTGATAATATTACTATCAAAACAGTTCGAAATCAACCAAAAGTCTATGCGGGATAAGCTAGAACATGTTTTATTGCTCCAAGTATATGAACTCACACCAGGATTTTTTTCTCTCCATATATCAATTAAATTGAATTTATGCATAAATTGTATTAAATTGGAGGCCATATAATAATTGGATCGCGGAGGCCACCTATCTTGAAGACCATCCAGAGCAATGTTAAAGTCCCCCCCCATCACTATCATTCCGTTTGGATATTTAGAAAGCCAATGTAAGAGGCGAGATTCTAACACATCAAGCAATATATCGTTTTCACCCTTCGAATTGTACCCATACAAGTTAACTAGCAAAATTACAGTATCATTGATATTAATAATCAAAATAAAGAAATGTCCTTTAGGATCACCTTCTGAGTGTAAAATGTCCCCGTTAAAGGAGTTCTTCAAAATAGCAGCGCCTGCTGATCTTTCTGAGCCATGTGATAACCAAATATCATTACCCCACTGTGCTTTCCATAATTGTGCATCATTCTTAACTGAATGCGTCTCTTGAAAAAAAGAAAAATCAGTTTTTTGCTGTTTTGCAAATAGAAATAAAGCTTTTCGTTTGATATTCTGTCTTAGCCCCCTGGCGTTAAGAGAAAAAACAGAAAAAGACAATGTAACAAAAAGTACTAGGAACAAGTACTATAAAAGGTAAAGGTCTTAAGTACTGGGAAAATATAGGGAACAGTCTCTATCCCTTAATAAAATAGAACAGGAATACTGTATAATCCAGTGTTAAACAATCTCCATATGAGGTAGATAATATCAGTAGTAAGAGGCTTCATTTTTCCAGTTTTTAAATGATAGAAAAAGGTAAATATTAAGGGGGAAAAACTGAAAAGAAAAAAAAAACCTTTCAATTACAAAAAGTACGTTTTACATTCCTAATTTCTTTCCTTGTCCCCCATCATTGTAATAATAAGCCATTGTCTATGTCATATTGTCTTGAATTTAGAGATAGATCTTCAGCATCCCCTAGCAGATTTCTTGGTGGAACACACGAACAGTTACAAGTTTAAGCAATAATGCAATAGGGTGATGATCACACAAAAAATAATAAACAACTTGGAGAACATCGTGAACAGTCTTGTGTGTGAGATGTAAGAGTAGGGGATGATGTATGCTTGTTTTGTTCCGTTTTTTTTTTTTTTTTTTTTTTTAAGTGTGGGGAGCCGCACCAGTGGGAGAAGTGGTCATCTGGGTTCGATCAAGTTGTTCTGGACGTACCTCTTTTCCATCAATGATGACACGGGTACCTGCAAAATGAGCCTTCTTTCCTTCTTTCTTTGCAGCTTCAATCATGGGCCACAACTTGTTTCGCAATGCTTTGTCATCAGCAGTTAAATCTTCAGCGAACCTCAGCTTATTGTTTTTGAGGTATTCACTTTTTTTTGCTGTTCTCCACAGAAGGTCTCTTGTAGATCTATTTGTGAAGCGGATGATGGTGGTCCTGGGTCTGTTTGGCATCCCTTGGTGTTTCCCTAGGCGGTGGACAATGTCAATATCATCTGCAATTTTTTGCTGAGAGCCAGGTATCACAGCACAGCAGATGTTGATAATCTTGGTCTTGATATCCTCCGGATTGTCTTCAGGGATACCATGGAGTCTGAGGTTCCATCTCCGACCATATCTTTCAGCCTCGTTGACCTTGAGTTGCAGGTCTGCTATTTGCTGTTCATGGCTTTCATTGGCAGTTTTGACTTTTTTCATATCAGTCTTTAGTGACTCAACTTCTGCAAAGGCGAAATCAACTGACTTTTTCAGGGCATCAATACTCACTGCGTTCCTGGTGATCATGCCTTCCAAGTTATCTGCACGCACATTAATTGCGGCGACAATGTTCACCTGCAAGTCTGCTAGAGACATCTCAGCCTTTTGTTTTTTTTCTTTTGGCTTAACTGGTGTGTCAGGGGCAGATACAGGCAAAGGAATGAGGTCAGCGTCTTGGTTGCAAGCGTGAGTTTCAGAAATGTCATAGTCGTGGTCCACGTTGGCTGAGGTAGCAGCAGTAATAGCCGAAGAGCTTGCTGGTGTCTTGTGAATATTTAATGGTACTCCGAAAACCATACCTTCGTTGTGGACTGGAGGTTCTTTGTCTTTGCGTTTCTTTCCTTGTTCGTTTTGCGTCATGTTGACGGAGGTAACGTTAGCTCCACACACAGTAGCAATGTAGCTTCTTTTCTTTTTAGCTTAGCAGAGTTTGTGTGTTCCGGTCGGCAAAAAGGGGAATTAACTTCTTATTAGCTGAAAGACGAGTATTAGAAAAGCTGGGAGATTGTTTACACGCTGTCCGTAGCTGTCTAGAGCGTCATTCTAAGAGTTGCAGGATAAAGGCAAGGGATAGAGGTCCGAAAAACTGCTCAGCCATTGAAACATGCGTCTGCCACGGTCGCCATCTTGCGCCACCCTCAAAACCATTTGCTAACACATTAGCAATATCTTCAAGTGGCCAAAGAGATAATGTAATAAATAAGTCTCTTCATGTCACAAAAGAAAAAAGTAATAAAACACACCCTTGCCTGTTTTTTAGTTGTCCAACAATGTCTCCTTGGATTTTTACTGTCACCCACCAAAGATATGGTTTTGTTTGAGATCTATACTTTATTTTAAAGCTGCAGTACAAAGACAAACCCAAAGAGGGTAATGACAACATGATGTAGCTGTTTCAAATATTTATGTAGATTATTCAAATCACTCCATTATGATGATTAATGAAACCTTCAGATCTGCATTGAGCTGTTTGTGGTCAGAATTTTAAACAAAATAATTTGTAAGGAAATGAACTACTGCTGCATTTTCTGTTAATGTCATTTCCCAGTCCGTTAGAAGTGAAGCACTCACACCATCACCTTTTGGCTGTTGCTGTTGCACTCCTCACTTCTTATGTCCATCTGTCCGTAAAGTGCAACGTGCCCTCCACTCTTGGCTCCCACTCCTTTTTCTTTCACCAACTCAGCCATCCATCCATCCAACCGTCCATCCGTCTGTCCTTTCACAGCAGTTGGACTCGGACTCAGGCATTTCAGTGATTGCCCTCCAGTTTCTGGCAGCGGTCCTCTGGATGGAGCCCAGGGACCACACTGACCAGATGTTGTCCAGCTGTAGTACCTCTTGTCTGGGTCACTCAGTCACCAGATGGCCTCTAACCTCTGGACCCGTCTGGGTCATCCTCATCATTCCCCTGCAGTCTGCCTGGGAAACCCAACAGTCCATTAATCTAGGACCTTTTTCTTGATCTTTGTAATCCTTGTTTGTGTATCCATGTGTTTAATAGTAACACATAAACAAAACTACAAAGTAAAACCAGACAAACCCCCTGGTTTACTCAAAGAACCATGGGATTCCATGATGTTCCTCAATGCTCTTAGAGGAGCTTGCAAGACCCTTTGGGATTTCTCAAGATGAAAACTGGTTCCTCAAAGAACCCATTTAAATTAAAGCAGAAGTAAGCGGAATGTTTGTGTTAAAGCAGAAGTAAGTGATATATTTGTGTTAATATAAGTCTTAAATAGTTCTATCTTCCGACAGCAATCACTTCTATAGAGTGTTTGGACTGAAACACGGGTCTCTCAGTCCCTCTGCTCTGCTCTGAGCCGAGGAGAAAACATTTATCGTATCCTACAGTTTTTATCCAATGAGGAGAGAGAACGGCATGCAGGGCTGTGTGTGCAGCCAAGGAACGCCTTGAATGTGGTGACGTAGGGACGAGGACTGTTATGGTGCGTTCAAGGAAACTCGTATTTTTCCGACCGTGAAGTCGTACCAGTTTGATCTGGTACGAGTTCACCGGTCGGAAGTTACGAGTGGCCGTTATAGTGACTTTCACCGGTAAAACAGGTCGGAAAAACACGAGTGGGTTGCCTGGAACGCTACAAAGTCGTAAGTTGTGACTTGAAGCTGTAATTTACGATTTCAAAAGCCTGCCTGGAACGCAGCATTAGCGAAAATGACCGGACCACTTACTTCTGCTTTAATATAAGTCTTAAATAGTTATATCTTCCGACAGCAATCACTTATATAGAGTGTTTGGTCTGAAACACGGGTCTGTCAGTCACTCTGCTCTGCTGTAAGCCGAGGAGAAAACTTTCCTTGTATCCTACAACCTTTATCCAATGAGGAGAGAGAACGGCATAAAGGGGCGGTCCTCTCTTCGTGTGCCGCCAAGGGGTGCACATGAATGTGGTGACGTAGGGACGAGGGCGGGGACTGCTAACTCCATCGGCTGACAGGAAGTTAGCCAAAACGAAAGGATCGCTTACTTCTGCTTTAAGGTTCAAACAACCTGACAGTCGTGGTCTTGATTCAAAGTTTTTGTACATTGAATACTGTATGTTGACATTTCAAAAGACATGTTTTGTTTATTCAACAGTCTAAGACCCAAAGATAATACTTTTTTTTGAGTTGAGTACTTTATTTATCAGAATCTCTTCTGAAATTTTTCTTGTGTCCAAGACACTTGTTTCTCATAACAAAAAACATTGCAAAATATAAGACAATATAACACCAAACAAACATCAGAAAAATGTCTTATTATATAAGCTAGAGGAAAATTGAAAATATACACAACTGAGAAGCTGGAACAAACCACATTTGGCATATTTTCTTGAAATACACCAATTACCCATTTATCAAATACAGCACCGGCCTATTTTTTGGTCAGTCAATCACCTCAGTGACATTTTAGCTTAAATTCACCCCCGTCCACCCTCTCTGACAGCAACAGTGATTTCTACAACCTCATATTGGCGGTCTGCTATATTAAAAAGTGTTGAGGCAAGTGCTCCACAGGAAGGTTGCCATTAATTTCATCGAGCCTTGAGGAGGAACTCGTCTGTGCTGTCGGCTTATTCTATGTGATGTGATTCATGAATGTATAATGTCACACAGCACAGCTCGAGGGGAAGCACAAACACATTACATTAAACTTTAGGTTTATTAAACAAAATAGAAAATGAACCATAAAACTATGTATTATCACTAATGTCAATGTTATCCACAGTGCACGGCTGAGTGGGGCTGCAGCTGAGCAGCCGGCGCAGGGGTCGGCCGTCACACTGATGGACCTCCTCTAGGGAAACTGCACCACCGAGGACCAATCAGCACCAGAGGGCTGTCACCAAACACACACACATGCACACGCACAGCATGGTCTTAAGTCCATGTACAGCTTCATTTTGTTGAGGGATTTAAGAGTGTGAAGGCAGAACGAGGTCAGTGAGCAGAAACAAAGATCTCACGCAAAGCCCAGAGACATACTGTATGTATATAGACACACACACATGTATGTATACACACATGCCTGCAGGTACTACTATTCCAGTCGGCCCCTGTTGAGACAAGTAGCAAGATGGAGTGTGTGAGTGTGTATGTGTGTGTACAAATGTGTATGTGTGTGTGTGTGGCCCCCATTGTGAGTGATGTGTCTGAAGGAGTTTCCTGCAGAGAGCTGCAGTGGTGTTTTGTCACCAGTAGAGATGCAGCAAGGAGCCCTACAGTGTATGTGTGTGTGTGTGTGAGTGAGTGAGAGAGATAGAAACGCTGACAACACGAAGGGAGGAAAAAAAGATTGAGATGTGAGACTGAGTTATTGAGGAGAGAAGTGCTCTCAGGACAGAAGAGCACAGGGAGAAATGGACAGAAAAGGATAAAATGTGACATAAAATAGAGGTAAATAAAATATGAGGGAGGCATCATACAATAACACCTCTCTGAAAATACAATAAAGTCGGTGTGATGCCTATAAATAAAAGTGGAGACTACCTTGCCTCTTTACAGAGAACACAAGGTCTAAAGCTCCCCCAGATATAAACACAGGAAATGAGAGAAGTCAATTTTAAATTTAATTTCTTTGCGTAGTGATATTGACTTTGGGTTGCAGCCGGTTTTGTTAGATGCTTTGCAAACCAACTTTTTTTTTCACACTTTTAATAACAGGCTAAATGGATAAGACAGCATACCTACAGTCTCTGAACTAAGCTGTTTGATTTTGTGAAAATAGACTTAGCCCATAGACTGTAAAAAAACATGGACATAGCATCCGTGACGTCACCCACTGGTTTTGGGGAGTCGTTTTTGTGACTCAAATATGGCGGCCTGAACAGCGCCATGTTGTATTGGCCGGCCGAGAACCCGCCCACTGGCCTCGAAGCAGTGGTCTCCGGACCTGTCACTCAACGTTTCCGCGCCCTAATTGGCGAGAATTTTAAACCTAATAATAGTAAAACAGTAGAGTTTTAAAAAAAAATTCACCCCCCTCAGAGTGTGTGCGGGGGTAAAAACTATCGGTTGAGACCAAAAAACGTAATGACATCAGGCTTGGATCATGTTTATTGAGGATGTAAAATCGGCGATTTTAACATGGGGGTCTATGGAGAAATGCTGCTTTCTGACACCAGCCCCCAGTGGCAGCCGAGAGGATTGCAGTTTTTTGAACGCGGAAGTGAGCTTCACTTCTCAGACCGACAACTGCCCCCTTGACTTAGCCTAACATATTGAAATACACCAACAAACAAGAAAAGCAGCAAATGAGAAAATTGGACATCTGTCAGGATCTGTCAAATCAACCTACATCTCCGACAACTACCAAAACAACAGTTAGCCTAATGCTTGGTTAAAAGAGCTAATTTGTAGGCTAAGTTTTGCTATTGCTACCTATAGCTAATGTTAGCATTAGCAGCTTTTTACTTACCAGTCTCAAAGAGTTGTTTTGAGTTAAGCTTCGAACCTTTTACTACATATAGTACCTAGTGCTTTGTATCTTTACATCTTGACAAAGCGGTTATGACCACACCCACACTGTAAGATATAATAAGTTGACTTTACTCAAAAAAAATATGCAAACTTATTGCCTTAAACTAACTGAGTTAAGTAAACTTGATTAAGTAAGTACATGTAACTTATTAAATATAAGTGTGCAGTACTTGCGAGAACTTGTTTATAATGAGTTTACTATACTAAACTAAACTTGGGTATTTTGAGTTCACAGCTCTTGAATTAACTTGCTTGTGATGATTGTATATTACTTAAAATAACTAATTTATTGTAACTTTACTGTACTGAAATAAACTTGTAAATTCTGAGTCTACAGAACTTAAAATAACTTTGTTATCATCACTTAATTTGAAAGAAAAAAATACTGCGAAAAAGAGAGTTATCTGCATTCAATTTATTTCACATGTGCACAGAATTAACAGTACGCAGATTTAGTGCTCACAATTTTTGATGGAGTATTTGCTGGCCACATTATCCAACATATCACATTTCTTTTTACACATAATTCAACACCTGCATCCCAAGAAGGCACTATTATAAAAGCACTGAACAGGTCTGAGTATCAATTGAACAACAAAATGATAATGTTTTCACTTCACAGTTCAAAATGCTGTTTAATAAAAGCACCAAACCTCCCTTCTCTATCATAAGAACATAAACAGTATGCAGATTTAGTGTGAATCTTAAAGGGATAGTTCACCCAAAATTGAAATTTCACTCATGATCTCCTCCCCCTCATGTGGACTAAGGGCTGTGAGAAGTTTCAGAGTCCTCCGTGGCTTCTCTGAGTTACAGGGGGTCTCGGCGTAGCAGTGCATGTCCATATAACGGTTGTAAATGGATACCAACTGTCTTCGTAACAAAAAGACACACCAAAAAACATCCAAATACCTCCATGCTGCTCGTATGTAATGTCCGTCTTGTATTGAAGCCCCCGAAATGCAAAATTGCCCCGAAAAAAATTAAACAAGTCTATATTTCAAGCTTGTTTTGTAGCGGAAGCTTCTCGAAGCTCCTCTTCCCGGTTCGTCCAAATTTGACGGACCAGGAAGAGGAGCTTCTGCTACAAACAAGCTTGAAATAAGAGGACGAACCAGGGTCTGTCCTCTTCCCAGTTCGTCCAAATTTGACGAACCGGGAAGAGGAGCTTCGAGAAGCTTCCGCTACAAAACAAGCTTGAAATATAGACTTGTTTAATTTTTTTCGGGACAATTTCGCATGTCGGGGCTTCAATACAAGACGAACATTACAGACGAGCAGCATGGAGGTATTTGGATGTTTTTTGGTGTGTCTTTTTGTTACGAAGACAGTTGGTATCCATTTGCAACCGTCATATGGACATGCACTGCTACGCCGAGACCCCCTGTAACTCAGAAAAGCCACGGAGGACTCTGAAACTTCTCACAGCCCTTAGTCCACATGAGGGGGAGGAGATAATGAGTGAAATTTCAATTTTGGGTGAACTATCCCTTTAACACAGATTGTATGCTGGATTACCGGTATTTGCTGGTCACATTATTCAACATATGATATTTCTTTTTACACAACATTTTAACACCCGAATTCACAAGAGGGCACTATCTCTACCATAAGCATCATGCATGTCATAAGCATGGTGCAATAATGAGAACAAAGGTTATTGAGTGCTACTGCACATCTGACTCCTCATTCGTTAAACAACATATTTTTAACTGTTAGCAGTTTAGGGGGGAGGGCTTTGTTTCCCAAACCAAGCATTACACTTTGAATGAATGTGAATGTGTTTCCAACACATTTTGGGTAATCGAGGTTCAAGGCATATGTGAGGCCAAATATGAGGCAAACTGCCTGTGGCAAATCCCGAATTGTGTCCATCACAATACCTCCCTCAAGGATGATGGCTGTGGAAACGGGCTGCTCAGGATCATCTTCACTCAGGATGGTCAATACACCGACTGTGACGTTGTCTATGGCCTCATCTTTCGTTGTCTCCTGAAAAGAAACAATCAGCAAATCAATTTGTAGTCAGGAAGTATTTGGATAGTTAGACACTACGATCATTATAAACTATACACTAAGATCTGTGATGAAGAGACACTTTGAAAAAAATGAAAGCTACAATACAATAGCACCCTCTAAATTTGAAATAAAGTGATAGATAAGACAGTAAAGGAAGGCCTACATCAATGAATACAGGCAGAAATGCGAGGGACATACTGTATATGTTTGATGTCTGTATTACAAGTGAATATGATGTATTTTGTGCCCAAGTACTTACAAAACGTGTCTTTTAGAACCTGTTTGGGTCATCACCAAAGATCATGGGAAGCCCTTTGAGGACCACAGAGCGTCTTGCTGTTACATCTGATGACTAATAAGACAGAGACAGAAAACATCAATTAGAATAAAAAATTACAAGGTACAAGTCAAACAGAGAATGAAAATGTTGGTCTGTATCAGTGTATGTAGATGAGAGTAAGAACTCCTCAAAAACATGAAACAATTAATTTCTTACCAAGTTGTCCATTAATTCTTGAATTTTCTGTCCAACAGCTCCTTTTTTTGACTGCAGGGGTTCAATGATGCGTGGCGTGTGCTTGTCAAGAGACTCAAAGAAACTGCTTTCACGATGTTTGTTGGCAATTCTGCTAAACTCTGCAAAAAAAAAAAAAGTGGGGTGATGGGGTTGTGGGGGTAAGCATGCTAAAATCACACACCATACTATTCCATATAATATTGGGTGACATCAATAAATCCTCACTGTAAAAGCAAGAGTTGTTTACTTGAAAACAAGCATAAACATTTACAAAGACTTAGGCTATATCATTGTGAATCTACAGTGACATTTATTCTTTCTCAAATTCTATTTTTATTTTGTTTATCTTATCAAACCTGCTTTCAAAAATGCAGTCAAGAGAAATCTTAAACTCCCAGGGACCATTCATGACAAAAATAACTAACTAACCTGTCCCTCCCTTAGGGGGGGGGAGAAAAAAAGTCTGTGTTTGAGGAGGGGACTGGGGAGTAGAGCCTACCTTCAATGGAAATATGAAAGCAGTGTAACATTAAACTAGGGATTTCAAATGTTAAATCAAAGAGGAACTGCAAGTCGGCTGCTCTGTTTTGCTAGCAGTCCCTGGCCATGTGCATCTGTTTACAATGAAGCTGCAAAAAATCAATATATGGCCACACGCGAAAAATCAATATATGGAGCGGTGAAATAAGTTTTTTGAAGTACATCCACCTTATTGTTAAGATAATGTTAGCATTAGCACTGCTACACAGACGCGGCCTGTAACCCCTAATCTCTTGTTTATGACGGATTAGACTAACACAGAGACACACGTCGTAACATCGCACATGATAGATAATGTTATCAATCGCTCTATCGATTGTTTTCTCGACGGTTTCATCTAAAACACATGCATTGGCCGGGAGGACCGTTAGCGAAACAGCAGAAAAGCGAACAGACTTACATAGTTCCCCTTTTAGTCAAGCATGGACTCACCAAATGTTTCCAGCAGCAGAAGAACGATGGCGGTTGCAGCCGTGTCGTGTCCACTACCGCGCGGCGCGCCGAGAGGCAGGTGTCGGTTGATGTCGGTTGATGACCTGTGCAGTCAGTGCGCGTGCGCAAACGTTGAAACGTGTGGGGGAGGGGAGGGCGCAGTGGCGGAGTGTGGCACTGCCAGCCCTGCTCGCTGACTGACAGACTTCTGTTACACCCACAGTTTTGAATTGCTTAATTTAAAACTACAGATTATATGGTATTTGTTTGTTGTAAACAATACAATTGTGCCAATAATGTTATGTAAAAGCAAGAAAAGAAATGAAGTAAAAAAAAAAAAAAATTAGAGGAGCAAATTCCTCTGAAGTGTAAGGCAGTAGAAATAGGAAGTAACTTAACGAGAAAAAAATACTTGAAGTGCCAACACCTCTAATATGTAGGGTGTTAAAGTATAAGAGTAAATGCTCATAGTTACATGTAACTAAGTACATTTACTCTAGAAAAGGCACAAGTTCCCAGGACTTGGTTTTTCTAAATCAATACAACTTGAGCATACTGAGTTTGGAAGGTTTTTCAACCCCAATGTACAAGTAACTTATTCAAAATGAGTGTTACCAACATGTTAATAAAAACTGAGTTAAGTACACTTAATACCTTTTATTAAAGCCAATGTTTAGATTTACAGTGCACTGACTTGTAAGCAAGACATACGCGTAGGCTAGGCTACTTTATTGCAGCTTTTCAGCGATGTAGGCTGCTACTGTATGCATACGTGGTAGGCTACATAATGAAACAAATGGAGTACATAGTTTATAGGAATTAGGGCCAGACCTGAATGTGTCATATTGATATGAATATTGATTTTAAAAGTGAAAGAAGGTTTATGTGTGTGTGTGTGTGTGTGTGTGTGTGTATGTGTGTGTTTGTGTGAAACAATGATGCAATCGGACAGGCTGTTGTCACTGTGAGCAGCTGTGGGTTAGGACCCCACCGAGCCACACCACCGCTGTCTGGATCTCTCTCTCACACACACACACACACACACAAACGCACACACACACTCACTCAGTCTCACACACCTGTCAGTCTGTATCACTGTTAACATGGGCGACTTGAGAGCCACACTGGGATGTCAGATAAAAATAGTGCCCTCTTCTTATTCATAGAATGAACAGCTTTGACACTGATAGACGAGGACAGTGCGCGTACGTGTTGCTATATGTGTGTATGTGTGTGTCAGTGCTCATAATTCCTCAAAATCAAAAGATGCATGTGCGTTGACATAAATGTGTGTGTCACTGGTGGGGGTCTGTAGCCTGGCATGTACACATGCACCGACTGTCCCAACGTCAACGCTGAAAGAACTGAAAATCAACAGCGACAGTTCGTAAACTCACAACAACACAGCATGTAGCCTACAACACACACTTTTTAACGTTTTATCTATTCGATTTATCAAAGTTATCAAACAAAAATGCTTCAATCTGACATCGATTTAACAGTTTAACTATTGGAAAAAAACAAAAAAAACTTGTGATGTTCATCTTTAAAGTGTGCGTCCAATCTAAATCTAATACTAACCCTCCTAACAGCAGCTAATTTAAAGCAGAAGTAAGTGGTCCGGTCGTTTTCGCTAATGCTGCGTTCCAGGCAGGCTTTTGAAATCGTAAATTACAGCTTCAAGTCACAACTTACGACTTTGTAGCGTTTCAGGCAACCCACTCGTGTTTTTCCGACCTGTTTTACCGGTGAAAGTCACTATAACGGCCACTTGTAACTTCCGACCGGTGAACTCGTACCAGATCGAACTGGTACCACTTCACAGGTCGGAAAAAACACGAGTTACGAGTTTCCTTGAACGCACCATAACAGTCCTCGTCCCTACGTCTCCACATGCACGGCGTCCCTTGGCTGCACACACAGCCCTGCATGCCGTTCTCTCTCCTCATTGGATAAAAACTGTAGGATACGATAAATGTTTTCTCCTTGGCTCAGAGCAGAGCAGAGTGACTGACAGACCCGTGTTTCGGTCCAAACACTCTATGTAAGTGATTGCTGTCGGAAGATATAACTATTTAAGACTTATATTAACACAAATATATCACTTACTTCTGCTTTAACAGACCTTGGCT
>NW_028220237.1:0-6527 GCF_045865225.1 Trachurus japonicus | reverse complement strand
AAGTATGCATAGAAAACATGCACTTATAAACTCACATACCCAAATGTTTCTGTCCCTGAAGCCCTTTTTACTCTGTATGCAAAACGCAGAGTTATTAGCAGTACGCAGGCAGAAATGTGTGGTCACAGGAGCGTGCTGAAGTAGTTAAGCAGGCGTGTGTGTGTGTGTGTGTGTGTGTGTGTGTGTGTGTGTGGGTGGGTGGGTGGGTGGCTGGGTTTGTGTGTTTGTGTTTGTGAGTATGGATGATTTTTGGGAGCCTGTCTGCGCTCTGCCCATCCTGCCTCTGTTGCCATGGTGATTCCTTTATCTCCAAACCTGAACGTGTATTTGCGGACTTTGAGAATATGTTCACGTCAGATTAATTTACTGTATAACAACAGGTTTTTTATTTTTTATTTAAACAAAACAGATTTGTTATGGAGTCTCACAGGGGAACATAAAATCCTGAAACAAGAGGAAAGAAACCAAGTGGGACCGGCGAGTGAGCCTTTTATGCATACAAGTTGCATTTTGTAATTCAGATGGAGGGTAATTGTCACGGGTGTATGTTTTCCAAGTGGGGCTTGGTGTTAAGATGTGTTTTAATTGTGCCATCATGCAAATGTGCGTGTGTACATGTGCGTTGTGCTCTGGACGGCTGTTAGCAGAGAGACAGGCAGTGAACAGGGATTAGATAAATCAACAGCTCCAGCTGCAGCAGAGCTTAGGTAATAAGGCTCCAGCACTAACAGGCTAAATATAGAGACAACTGACTGACTCCCTGCCTGCCCACTAACTGCTACCTTCCAACACATACACACACGCGCACAGACAGAACATAACTGAACAGACGGGGTTAATATTCACCCCCTAATAATTGATTTCCATCCAAAATATGTTTTTCATCATCTGCATGCCCTGCCCTCTGCCGACTGACGATGGATAAAAGTGCTGTTAAATACGTGGGCCTAAAACAGACATTACTTACATTCGGTTGCAGCTCTTTCCTCATCCTCTCCTTGTCAGGCATCCCTGCCCTTTCTCCCTGGTTTGGGGGTTACGTTTCAGGCTCTAATAGTCACTCTTTTTTTTTTTTTTCAGCCGTGACCTTCTCTGGCGCTCCTCAGCCCACATCGTATCTTTAAGGCAGGGCAGGTTAGGTAAAATTCTGCAGCCACGTGGCGCAGAGAGAGGAGATTTGACATAAGGCTGTCTAGAGGGTAAAGCATAGACAGGAGGGGGAGAGGGGGGGCGGGGGGGGGGCAGCCGAGCATTTTGTGCCATCGTCTTCGCTGACATGCAAATGGTCACACACACACACACACACACACACACACATGCACCGACACGCTGGCACATACACATGGCCATTGGGGACTGTCTGGCCTGGCAGAGCCATCCATCACAACCTTGAGTGAGCTTATGTCTTTGAACAGCCCTTTAAAACCTTGGAGTGATTGGCAGCTCTGTCCTCCCTCGTGGATCTCTTCCTCAGGTTCAAAGACACTTGCGTCCCACCTTAACCCTCTTCATATCACTGTGTGATGGGACTGAACTGTACCCTATGTCTGTGAGCTTGTTTTGATTGTTACCATGTCTCAAAGAGAAAATCTATTTGTCTCTTCCTTTGTCTTCCCTTACATTCTGTTCCTCTCATCAGGTCCTCCAAGGCTCACCCTGGACCAGTTGTCCATATAAGTGACAACCCAATGGACGAAGGAAAGGTAAACAATGACTTTTTTTTGTCTGAGATAACAATATTTTGTCGTGTTGCAGCGAACCAAAGGGCAATTACATAACATTTCTGCCCTGTGAAGGTTATGTTTACATTCAGTGTTTCTCACCAAAATATATGTTAGGTCTTACAATCTCCTCCAAGAACATTTGAGCTTTTATCTTTTCAGATATTTTAACTACAGTATGCCTAAGTTTTCTTCTTCACTGCCTGTGTTCATGCATCACTACTACTCAGCAGAGTAAACCATCCATGTGCATGCACATGATATAAACAAACCTGGGACCCACTCACAAAAAAACAAAACAAACCAAAAAACACTTCATAGTGCAACTAATTGTAAAAAAAAAAACAAATGTTCCAACCAGTAGGCATTCAGGTCACTTTTTAACATGAAAGATTATTTCAATAAAATGCCCACACTTTTTACTCTGTTTCTGTACCTGCAGCACACCTTGTTTAGCTTTAAATTGGTCATTTCCATTGCACAGTTAAAATATGGCCTGTAATGTGCATTTGATATGCTTTTGTGATACATATTAGAATTTTCGGTAACGCTTTATATTAAGGTCCTTGTAATAAGCATTAGTTAATAGGTAATAAGGCTCTTATAAGTGATTACAAGATGCTTATTAACATTATTATGCATTTATAAGACTATATGTATTAATAGACTCATAATAATATAGTTAATAGCAGACTATAATTGATTTATAATAACTTATAATAAACTTAGTTAACTGTTTGTTGATGCTTATGAACATTAATAAGATCCTTATGAGTATCTTATAATTGTTCATAATAACATTACAAACACATATATTGACTCAACTAGCCCAATCATTATGTCTTTGTTATGCCTTTATTAATCCTAAGGTATGTGTAATAAGCGTTAGTTAATAGGTAATAAGGCTCTTATAAGTGCTTACAAGTATTAATAGTCTCATTATAATATAGTTAATAGCAGACTATAAGAGATTTATAATAACTTATAAGAAACTTGTTAACTGTTTGTTGATGCTTAAGAACATTAATAAAATCTTCATGAGTATCTTATAATTGTTCATAATAACATTACAAACACATTGAGTGTAGCCCAACCATGATGTCTTTTTCATGCCTTTATTAATCTTTTTTGTTTGATTTATTAACATTAATATATACTTTATTGCTCATCTATTATAAATTAACTATGCACTTGTTAACAGTTAACTATGCTTTTTGCAGGTACTGGATCTAAAGCGAGAACAATGTCTTATTAATGCTGATAAATCTTTTATTGTGCATTATTATGCCTTATTATCAGTTAACTATGCATTTGTTAACAGTTAACTATGCTTTTTGCAGGTACTGGATCTAAAGCGAGAACAATGTCTTATTAAGGCTGATAAATATTTTTATTGTGCATTATTATGCCCTTATTATCAGTTAACTATGCACTTGTTAACAGTTAACTATGCTTTTTGCAGGTACTGGATCTAAAGCGAGAACAATGCCTTATTAAGTCTAATAAATCTTTTGTAATGCATTCATTAATGGTTAACAATGATTTTCACAACTTCCACATCTGTAATGAACAATACATGTGGTCAAGGTTGATGAAATGTAAAGAAAAGATTGCATAGTAATACAAATGTTTCAACAGTGAAGCCCAACATTGTTTTATTCATTGCTGTCAAGTAAAGAGACATTTTACTGAAAATGTATAAAAATCTAAATCACCTAAAACAGGTAGAAAGCACCTTTAAAACATTTAGGCATATTATACAAATAATTTAACTCAAAAAAGTGCAATTTTGCAAAGTGCAACATGATTTTTATACTTAAAATGTATAAAAATAACCTAAAACAGGTCTTTGAAAAAAAGTACACTTTTATTTTTTTTAATTTTTAATTCCATTGAACATTTAACGCAGCTGCTCTTTTGCACTCTTGTTTGCATCAAAAGCAATTCCCTCTTCCTCTTCTTCTTGCCATCATCTGAGGTTGAGGAGCTTGAGGAGTCTGAGGAGGGGTCGGGAGAGAATGAGGATAGAGGAAATTTACATCTGAGTTTTCATAATGACATTTTTTTTAATGTAAAAAATAAAAGTCTCGATATATCCTGCAATAACACTTTACAGTTTAATTTTCAAGCATTTTAAATAGAGTCTTAATGTAGCACATTTCATTAAACTCAAACTCAAACTCAAATGACTGTGCTGAATGTACACAGCAGTAAGTAGGCTATCATGTACAGAAAAGTGTCAAGAACATCAGACGGTGCACAACGAAAGAGAGAAGTTATATATTTCGACAATGTACATTGTATGTATATAAGCCTAGCTGGAGACAAAATAAACTACATTTTAATATAAAAACGTTCTCACTGATACACAGAGAAGCGCTTCCGTAGGGCAGCAACAGTCTTGAGGCGGCTAGGTCTACACTAGCTTCGGCTAACGTTAGCTATGCATGTTTGAGTTTGTACCAGAGAATTTCTAATATTGAGGAGAAGTGCCACTCTCGTCCTACTTCCGGGTTTTCGGTACACGTCTCTGTCCATGTGGGGGCGCTCGCAGGCGAGTGCAGAATGAATGGGAGTCAATGGGGATACACCCCTAAAAATCCACTTTTCTCTGGAAATAATTTTTTGTCAAGTAATTTGAATATTATTATCAAAAGGGGGAAGCAATAAAATGCACTTGGCTGAATATTGGATTTTTTAAGTTCACTTTTCTGTTCTAAAAAGCTGTTCAAAAAAACAAGATGACGTCACAGACAGGAGGTGCTGCTTTACGGTAATTTCTGAGTCACCTCAGAGCACGATGACAGCCCGTCCAGCCCGTCTACAGAACCGCGGACCGTAACCATGTTACAACCCAGTGTCTGAGAAAGGCTGTTATAACCTATAACATAACATAATAATATTTTTTTTTAAAAAAACATTTAATGCAGGCGATCGGTTCATTGTAAAACATTTATTTATTTATGTAAATGTGGTGAACGTAGGAGGCTACAGAGCCCCAGGCAGCACTGCTCTCTGTCCAATACACAAATGAAGCTTCACTTTTCATTCAAACAATAAACTAATGCTACTGCTACAATTGTTAGATTTCATCAACCAGCCGGTGGTAAACCTCTAAAAACCTACGGGTAAGTTAATTAACGACCGTTTTCTCCGCCGGGATCGACGACAGAGGTACGCCGACCGAGCACGTCAGCAGACCGGCTGCTGCCGCTGTGTTGTCCCGGTCATTGCTCCACAGGTGCAGCTTCACTTCTCCGAAAACATCGGAGCAGACTTCTAAACAGCCGTCATTTGGATAAACTGACCGCATATTGGGAGACTAAACAGTTACTTTCTCGCTTGAAAAAATATTAAAAGTTAATAAAAGTGCATAATAACAGCGGTACAGAAAGAAATAAAACAGCTTTTCGCCCGTTTTACAGCTACTGTGTCATCAGGTGGGATCTCTGGTCGTAAATAGTCGCAAGTCCGTCACTGACCAATCAGCATGCATTAGCAGAATGCTAGCGTTTTATGGGCAACAACAGCCCAACCTGTAGGAAATCGAAAGGACAAAACTTCTCAACAATTTCACTTTTAACCTATAATCCATATTGATCTTGCAGAAACTACAACAATATTTGCGATTTTTTGACTATTACCAGGTGAAAGGGACAAATTTAGCCTTCTAGCTCCATAGGGCCCCATTCATTCTGCACTCGCCCGCGAGCACTCCTAGTGGAATTCTGGTGGAACTGCAACCAGGTTCGATACAATGGGGCTAATGGAGAGTGGCAAGGCTCGTCAATAGACTGGCTCTGTTTGTACTAACTAGTTAGCAGCAGTTAAACTTACCAGAAGAGTCATCCTCCGTCTCACAACGCTTCCTCTTGTCAGCTGCTTCTTTTCGAGGCCCAGAATGGGTTTGAATTCTACTCGGGGGCAAAAATGTTGGGCAACTACCTCCATTTTACACATGGGCATGTGTTAAGCTATCAGCTGCTAGCTTAAACCGGAACTTCCGGTTTTGCTGTTTGCCTTCAAAATAAAAGCGAAAGGGTAAAATGTTTCAAGTGAGAAGAAACTCTACAAGTCTGCTCTTCTCCTCCGACGCACCTTTCTGAAAACCAAAATCAAATGCATAATAAAAGATGTATCAGCCTTAATAAGACATTGTTCTCGCTTTAGATCCAGTACCTGCAAAAAGCACAGTTTACTGTAAACAAGTAAACTTATAATACGTAGATGAGCAATAAAGTATCAAACAAAAAAAAAGATTAATAAAGGCATGACAAAGACATCATGGTTGGGTTAGATTGATACTCATGAAGATTTTATTAATGTTCTTAAGCATCAACAGTTAACAAGTTTCTTATAAGTTATTATAAATCTCATATAGTCTGCTATTAACTATATTATAATGAGACTATTAATACTTGTTAGCACTTATAAGAGCCTTATTACCTATTAACTAACGCTTATTACACAGACCTTAAGATTAATAAAGACATAATGATTGGGCTAGTTGAGTCAATATATGTGTTTGTAATGTTATTATGAACAATTATAAGATACTCATAAGGATTTTATTAATGTTCATAAGCATCAACAAACAGTTAACTAAGTTTATTATAAGTTATTATAAATCTCTTATAGTCTGCTATTAACTATATTATAATGAGTCTATTAATGCATATATAGTCTTATAAATGCATAATAATGTTAATAAGCATCTTGTAATCACTTATAAGGGCCTTATTACCTATTAACTAATGCTTATTACAAGGACCTTAATATAAAGCGTTACCGAATTTTCAATTATTC
>NW_028220236.1:0-50270 GCF_045865225.1 Trachurus japonicus | reverse complement strand
GTTGAACTGATCCTTTAAGATGTTAGTGTGTTAACAAAACAATCAACCTGGACATTTTAGGCCAATCTGTAATTATATGACTGTGTGTGTCCACAGGTCAGACGGGGCTGGTGGTGGGGCTGCTGTTTGCCTTCCTGGTCATCCTGCCGGGAGTGCTGCTGATCTTCTACTGCTACAGGATAAAGACGTCCTATTACCACAAGTGGCTTTCTCAGAGAGAGAAGAACAAGAAGAACAAGATCAAAAAGTACTGTCTTTCTATCTTCGACCTTTGTGCATTCATTGTCACTGGTTCCTGGTTCTGTTATGTGTAGATTTTTGTCCTATTTCTTATCATAAACAGAAGTAAATCCAGGATTTACTGTAGAAAACAATTTGTTTGAAGACAAGTACTTGAATGTGATGGCAGGGTGTCCGCGGGGTTTTAAAAAGTATTAAAAAGTGATAAATCAAAAAAGCAAAATTTAATGGCCTTAAAAAGTGATAAATTTGGTCCAAAGGTATTAATTTTAAAGAATAGGTATTATTTTTTTTCTTTTGGACAATGACTGGTTTTATTTTGATGAAATAGGCGTAATAAAATAAATAAAGCATTACTTGCTTGCGCCGCTACTTCAAAAAAAAAAAGGAATGATATTGACGTCATATCAATTCATTGTATTAATTGGCCGCTAGAAATCTAAAATCGTCTTTGCGCGCATAGTTGTCAGGCGGATAGAAGTGCTAGTGAATCTCTTCGGATTTTAGCGTGTGGCAAAACGTTTCGAATATGGGAAAATGCAAGTTTGCAGAAGACTTAAATTGAGATGACAGGCGCCTTGATGTAGCCTATGTGTGTGTCAATGTAGATGCACGTCACGCGCCGCACATCCGATGTGCTCTTAGTTTTTTCATGCATTCGCGGCTCACAGCTCCATGAACCTTCTACCGCCAGCCCGGTGTTTAGTCGGACCGGGTCCGGGTCTGCTCCGTTTGAAAGGGCAGGAAGCTCCGAAGCGCTACAGATACAGACACCTGCAGCAGCTGCAGCTTCTACTGAGAGCTGAGGTCAGATGGAACGCACGTGAGACACAGACCGACGGTGCAGATGTGCGGACATTGTTGAAACTTTTCACACTGATGTAAAAAAAAAACATATATATGGCCTACCACTGTGTTCTGTGACGGTAGAGACAGAACCAGGTATTTATTTAAAGAGTTAGTGAGGTGAGTTGGGTGAGGGAGGGAGGTGAGGAAGGAAGACGGAGCGAGGCAAACTGGGTGAGGGAGGGAGGGAGGGAGGGAGGTGGAGTGAGGTGAGTGAGTGAGGGGGGTGGGGGGCAGGTGAGGGTGGGATCAGGGGAGAGAGGCTGGTGATTGAGAAAGGCATGATAAGATATTTTATTTTTGATCAAATGTTCCTGATGACTTATGGATGATGCCCTGTTGTGCAACCGAGTCTCCTGGGTAATGGTAATGATGTAAGTAAGTGTTGGATGATAAAATCTATGTACATGTCATAAATTCTTTCTGATTGATACTTGGTGCAACTCGATGTCGTGGTGGTATTAAAAAAAATCTGAAGGTAGTGAAAAAAGGTATTAAATGGTAGTAAATTGACTCAAAGATTTGTGTATATACCCTGGATGGACCAGGAGAGATAGATCCCACCCCCCTACATCCAGCATTTACAGCTTTATTTTAGGTCTCACCTCCATCCGGACTAAACACAATCCATGTCCTCATAAACCCTTATATCTTCCTTTATGAGCGCTGCCACACACCTCAGCCTAAGAGACAGCCTCGTCCTAGCGCTCGACTCTGGAAACAGTCGGGTCGTCCCCTGTGATTTACACAACACAAATGTGTCGGGAGACGATCCAACACTTTTAAAGACCTCGACCCTCCACATGCTAGATAGAGAGAGAAAAAGGCTGGTGATACTGGGTCAGCAGGATTTTACAGGAAGCGGTGGCTAAATGAAGGCGACCAAATGAACGGTGACGATATGATTCAGAGGACTGAGCAGCTCCGGTGATTAAAAAAGACTCTTTAACGCTTTTTGGGTTTGGTGCTTGGCCAGGAGAGTTCATGTACAGTTCAACAGCAAGGCGGCAGACACAGCTAGTCCAGCTGAAGCCTGGAAAGTGAATGTAAAGATAAAGAAATACATATATTATAGAAAGCTCAGCATGACCAAATAACTGGGGTTGCAGTATTTTGGATAAAAGTTGCATCTTTCATGTCGGACCGTAATTGAACATTGCATTTTCTGCAGTGACGCTGCAGATCACAAATCCTAAAGTTTTGAAGATGTTAATCACTTTTATATTTTTTCACTGTGACACAATTTTCAGCTATTGTTCAGCCTTCTATTCTAATAATAATAATATTGTTTTTTTTGTATAACTTTATATCATTAATGAAACTGTTACACCACTATTAAAACCACAAATATTTCTTCTTATGGACAAATTACCTCAAAATAAAACACAGGTTGTCCATAGGGGCGTCCAATGCTAAGCTAAACTGCAACCCGGAGACAACAAGCTAACACACACAAGAGCAACTATGTGACAAGCTAAAACACACAACAACAGGTTAACAGTTTTAACTTGTTGTGTGTTTTAACAACAATTTAACATTGTGTTAACTTGTTGTTGTGTGTTTTAGCTTGTCACATGTTGCTTTTGTGTGTTAGCTTGTTGTTACTTAAGTGAAAACACGTTACAACAAGCTAACAGACACAAGAGCATGTGTGTAAATTGTTGACTGTTAGGACAAGGCTGTCTCGAGGTGTATGACAGCACTCATAAAGGAAGATATAAGGTTAAATGAGGACATGATTGTGTTTAGTCCTGGTGGAGACAGACCCAATGTGACAAGCTAACACAAACAACAAGCTAATACACATTCTGTTCAGCCTTTTATTCTAATAATAATAATATTTTTAAATCACTTTTATCTTCAGTAACATTATTACACGTAGACCAACCTTTTCAATATGAAACACAGGACTTGAGTATGGGCGCTTTAATGCTCTAAGCTAGCCTGCAGACTGAAGAGGCCTCACCAGGAAAATAATAAACACCAGGTTCACTTACATCTGTGTGAAGAGCTGTTGAGGGACCAGTCCAATTCAATCCAATTGAATCCAGTTTTTATTTGTGTAGCGCTCTTTATAGTGAGGTCAGGACCTGACAGTATTATACAGGGAGACCCAGCGGCTCACACACTGAGCAGCGCTTTGTGGCGGCGGCGGAGGAGGAGAAGTGGAGGAGAAAACCGAGTTTGACAGCCTCGTCCTCTCGTTCCTCCTTCACCTCCTCATTTCCTCTCACATCAGGCTCAATGACAAACTTCATGTTGACTCCTCTTCCCTCTTTTTCCCCACCTTGGGCCACATAAAAACTAAAAAAAATCAATGTCAGACGGAGAGGAGTGATGAAGCTGGACAGCTTTCGGGTATTTTATGTTTTATTTTTTTTTCTCTCCCTCTCTCTCTGTCTCTGTCTCTTTGCCCAGGACGGAGGCGTTGGTGGAGAAAGGGAAGAACGGCCATCTGAATCCTGCCTTTCACCTGAAGGTGGTCGCACCCATCAACAAAGCCAGCAGCAGCCACAAGGGGGTGAGTGAGGGGAAGCGTGTGTGGTCGAGAAAGGAAGGAAGGGAGGAAAGTAAAGGGAAGGAAACAAGGAGGGTGGTAACTGTTTCTCCTGCTGTGCTCTGTGTTTTTTTTTATTAGAGAGAATAATACACCATCCATTAGCCTGACCTTGGTATTAAATCACCTCTTTTTTTTCCTTTTTTTTTTATAGCAGCTTGTTATAGTGTGTGACCAACACATCCACAACACTCAGCATCATTCCATCATGTCGTTCTCTAATTTTACTGCTTTTATTTAATTGTCTGGGGTTACAGGCTCAGCGTTGGAGCACATTTAAGGACACTGGGAGAAGAAGAAGTGACTAATTATAGTGAATTATTATCACAGCATCTGTCAAACACAATGAAGATCAGTGTTATTTATATCAAGAGTAACAGCTGGGATTTGATAATGAGAGAAGTGTATCAAAAGAGGGGGAAAAAAGCAGCCTAATATACATACATAATATTAAATGTTCTGTAAATAACCGTCACAGCCACTAGGTGTCACTGTTGCCACACCTCCGCCTCCCTCCCTCAGAGGAAGCGTCAATTTAACACACAACAAGAAGCTCAACTGTATAAAAATACATACAATCACATTATAAGCCATAATAATATAACATTGCTAAGAAAACATTTGTATTATTGTAAGGCCTAGCTAATTTATGATGTGTAGATGAGCAAACATTATCCTGTAACATAATAAACCATTAAGAAAGTTCAGTTGCAGCTGTTTTCTGATGTGTTATTGCTTAAAATCTTGTTTACAGAAACTTAAAGATCCTTCACTTCTTACTATGTCACACTAATTTGGGGAAATTAACAAATATCTAATAAGTCCTAGTCAGTGAAATGATTCATGATCTGAATATGAAGATTGTACCAATAAGAAATGAAATATGACTATAAATCCTTTACTTTACTTTACTTTATTTGTTTATTTGAATGGGACAGTGCACATTAATGGACAAAAACATGTAAATGTGCCGAATTATAGCAAGACGCTAATTTCCGTCCGGAGTCCCATAAACATAAAAACAGGTCAATAACAGTGCACATTACACATAATAATGTAGACAACACAAAAATACAAAAAGGCAACTATGACGATGAAGTACATACAGTATATATATATATATATATATATATATATACACTGCTCAAAAAAATAAAGGGAACACTTAAACAACACATTGTAACTCCAAGTATATCACACCCGTGTGAAATCAACCTAGGATGATAATTTTGATTTACATTGATTATTTTTATGTTATTTTGTTCTCAACACACTCTACTATATATTGAATAACGATTTTAAACTGCAATATTTCATTAATTGAGTGAATGTGTTGTTTAAGTGTTCCCTTTATTTTTTTGAGCAGTGTATAGTATATCCTTTATAGCAATTTTGAAAGTATTTGTGATGATTAATTATGACTGGATTTAAAAAATAATACAAAGGAAACTGCTTTTCGATTGGTCTGTCATTTTGAGTTTTTCTATGATTTCACTTCATCTCGTCTTTTTTGGTTGTTTGTTTTGTTTGCAGCTTCCTCACACCAGCAAAGAGGTGCTGCCTCTCAGACCCGGCCTGGCGTCCAACGGCACGCAGCCGGTCAACATTGTGCGTCCTCTGAGACCGGCCCAGTCTCCTCAGGGAGGTCCCCGGGACCTCAAGGCGGTCCGCCCGCCGCTGCCCGCTGGAAAACCCCCAGCGGCTCCACCCAAATCCCCCCAGACCCCTCAGAGACTCACTCCACCCAAGAAACCTCTGCCCCTCAACCCCACGCGCTCTCCACTGGTGAGTTCTGACATTTTTTTGATGCAGTGATGTTGATGTTAAAAAAAAAACACACACACACACAAACAGATGCTCAGTTGTCGCTCCTTTAATACAAATGCACCGAAATATAAACAAATATACCATAAAAACATGACTCACTGAATCCAGGCAGCATCAAACCCACCGTGCTGCTGTGGTGGGCGGGTGTTGACGTGACTGCAGCTAATTTCATAATTTGTTTGTGTAATTTCCAAACACACGGAGCTAATGAGAAACCTGCCGGACTCACCAGTCGGAAAACTTAAAAAAAAAAACACAGTATGATTGCTTTCTATTGATCAGTCCAGTGCTCTCATCAGTGCCCCTCTATGAAGTGTTAAAAAAAAGGAAAAAAAAGCCTTTGAATTAGATAAACTCCTAAACGCTGCACTGCTTTTTCTCATCTGAGGCAAATATCCGATATTTCACGGGAGTTTTACTTCATGATCTGATCTCAGAGCTGTGCTGCTGCGGTGGTAATTTCTAATCTGTTACCTGCGTGAAGTGGTAGAGAAGATCCCTCTTATCAGCTACTAGCGCAACACATTCAGGAGGCGTCCTGGATGCCGTCCAGACGGAGACTGGACTCGAGTCCCAGTCCCCGCTGCGCCCATGTGCCAGGGAATTAGCGCTGATCCGCGTTGGTACCGATCCCAAAAAACAAAGATGTTTTCTCAATTTCTCCTTATGCATCTCCCACACTTCTCAGATTTAGGGATTCTGGGTATCTAAACACAGTGGTGGACAGTAACGGAGTAAATTTACTTGGGTACTGTACTTAAGTACATATCCAGAGGATTTGTACTTTACTTGAGTATTAGATTTATTTGGTACTTATTACTCTTACTTGAATACATTTCCAAGACAAATATCTTTACTTTTACCTGAGTTAATTTCTAGAAAGGCTGAAAAGTACTTGTTACTTTCAGGTCTGCCCTTTTTTTTTTTTTTTTCTAAAATACTATTGGACACAAGCTGTGTTTGTCAAAGAAGGAACCCCTAACCCCTAAAAGCAGCACATCAGTGAGTTAATTATCAGAAACAAGAGTTAAAAGGTCCTTAAATATAGAAAAAAATATAGTAATTCATTGATGTGAAAAATTTACTCTTACTCTTACTTTTACTTAAAGTAAATTTAAAAGCATGTACTTTTGGATACTTAAGTACCTTTAAAAGCAAGTCCTTTTGGTAACACTTTACTTGAATAGGTATTCATAAGATTGACATAAAACAGTCATAACCATGACATAACAGCTGTCATAAACATCAATGAATACTTATGACAGCTGTCGTTAAGTGTCATTCGGTAAGTTATGTCACTTTTGATGCAAAGTTGACATTGTTTGAGATGTTCCTTGTTATGAGAACTTGACATCATTTTTAAAGTTTGGCAATTAGGTCTACTATGACAGTTTAAATTGTCTTTATGTCAAGTTGTCAGAACAAAAACATCTCAAACAATGTCAACTTTGCATTAAAAGTGACATAACTTACCGAATGACACTTAACGACAGCTGTCATAAGTATTCATTGATGTTTATGACAGCTGTTATGTCAATCTTATGAATACCTATTCAAGTAAAGTGTTAGCGTACTTTTTTACTCTTACTCGAGTAACATGTCGACTGAGCTACTTTTACTTGTAACGGAGTAAATTCTGACCAGTAGTATTTGTACTCTTACTCAAGTACTGAGGTCGAGTAGCTACTCTGTCCATCTCTGTCTAAACGTGTGTTTGTTGTGTTGTGTTGTGTTGTAGTTGGTGTCTGAGCTGCAGCCCCGGTCGTCGCCCTTCGCTCCTCAGCGGCCGCTCCCCCTCAGCCCGGCCAGAGGCGCGGCCTTGCCCGCCGTCTCCAAACCGTCTACAGGCCTGCTGGTCATGATGCCTCCAGCGGTGGGACCCAAACCTGTGGGCAAAGTCTCAGCCATCCCTCCTCTCAGAGCTCTCAGGTATGCACACACACACACACACACACACACACACACACACAAGACTTAAAGGGATAGTTCAACATTTTTTGGCAAATCCTCCTATCGCCATAATCCCTACAGTCGTAGCAGTAGGTTCATTATATTTAATTATCGGTGCATGTTGTTTTGAGATCGGCGGGGCAGAGACGTGAGCTGCTCAGTGAACACAGTGGCAGCGCACAGTACACTTTCGCCTTTA
The DNA here is from genome assembly GCF_045865225.1 of Trachurus japonicus. NCBI lineage: Eukaryota > Metazoa > Chordata > Actinopteri > Carangiformes > Carangidae > Trachurus > Trachurus japonicus. The sequence continues at coordinate 42,651 of NW_028220236.1, read as the reverse complement.
CCTCATCAAACTCATCAAATACACAATCCAACAACTCCAAAACGCTCTGGTGGACAAGTTGTGACCTGCACATTCACCACGCTATGAGATAATAATAATAATACTAATAATACATTTTATTTGTAACGCACCTAATATTTACCAAAAAATCTCAAAGTGCTACAACAGCAACCAAAAAAGAAAAATAGGTTAAAAACAAGAGTTAAAAACAGTTATCTTGAGCGAGCAATTACAGATGAAAAGATTTTTTAAAAAGGTACGTTTTGAGGCCCTTTTTAGAACAATCGATCGACTGTGGAATCCTCAGGTGTAAGATAATCATGTAACATTACGAGATAGAGTTGTTTTCGAGGTAAATGCAGCCAGAACTACTTTCCAAACACAGCTCAAAGCGCAAGTAGTTCAGAGTATTTGCTTCATGTGTTGTAAAGCTACATAATTATACGTTATTGTTTCATAGTGTGGCGAATGAGCTTTCAGTTGCATCGAGGATAAATCAGAATCTGCCCGGTTTCCCATCATCCTTTGGGTGAACCCCGTTTCAAACCGTGGCCCCGTTGTCCCACGGATCATTAGCTACGGTCCTGCAGAGCTGGTTCTCACACTCTCCACTTCTCCTGATCCTTTGTTTTCAACACACACACACTTGGCTGGTAACACTGTGTTTGTTAGACGTGAAAGCCACAACACAACGCCGACGACCTCACGCTGAACTGGGATCAACCCAAACATCAATCCTCCACAATGTCTGGTCATCCCACATCTGGTCTGGAGACCTGCAGCACATCTGGATCACACAGCGAGACCGAAGCAATAGAGCAGATTAATTCACTGATAACAGCTGTCAGTTGTCATGGTTTCAGTCGTATATATCAAGGCAAACAGGCTTAACTCCAACGCTTAACAGACCCTGAACACATCACATCTGACCCCACTAGTGGCCTGTGGGTCGTGTTGCTTTTAATATCCTGTATTAACCTCAAGTTTGAATCTCTTCTTCTTCCTCTTCTTCTTCCTCTCCTTCTTCTCTCTGTCTGTTTTCAGACCGGTCCCAGGTGCCAAACCAAACACAGCCTCACTTCCACCAAGAAAATGACCTTCTCCTCCTCCGTCCCTCCCTCCCTCCTCCCCCCTCCACCCCTCTCTGAGGAGGAGGAGGAGGAGGAGGAAGAGGCGGCAGCTGACAGCCTATTTGCACTAAAGAGACTTTGGCTGGTGAACCACAGAGCTGTCGCACACACACACACACACACACACACACACACACACCGGAGGATGAACACAAAGTTTTAAAAACCAGAGAACAAACAAGGACCCGGACCGGTTTAGACTTTTAAAAAAATTAAATTTCCCCTCCCCATCGCCTCCTGCTCCCTCCTCCTCCTCCTCCTCCCTCCTCCTCCTCCCTCCTCCTCCTCCTCCTCCTCCCCCCTCCCCTCCCTGCTCCTCCCAGCGCGCTAACATTAGCCACAACGACGCGGTTTTGCACGGACGCCTTGCAGACTGAGACAAGTGTTATCGCTGGGGGACGGTCACATTTGCCAAATCAGTTTTTTTGTTTTTTTAAAAGAAAGATTGTCTGTTTTTTGTTTTTGTTTTTTTTTAATCTGTTGATGCCGTCTCTGTGTGTATATATATACGTATAAAAAAAAATGCATTTTGTAATGACTGCCGTTTTGTTTACAGTTTGTGTTTTGTGCCAAAGAGGTCTCTTCATACCTGGGGTGTGTCCCCCAACGCTTGAAAAATCTCCTCATGTTAAGTTTACCACACGTCGTCAACTCCTCCATCTTTGTAGTTTTTTTTAAATTTTATTTTTATTTATTGTGTGTAAGTCTGAGGAAACGTCTCGTGCAGCGCGGCGGCGGCGGAGGACGAAGCAGAGCCTGCAGCAGCTTCTCACAACACTGTTTACATGGTGGAGGACCGGACGGACGGACGCTCCCTCGGGGGCAGGAGGGGCTCGCAGGACACACCCCAGCCCGCTCATGTTGGGTTGAATGTCTTTTGCTGTGTGTTATTACTTTTAAATTGTTACATAAAATATTTTTACAAAATGATCAATGAGTTTCTCTCTCTCTCTGTTTGTCTTCTTTTTTTATTTTTATGACATCTTCCTGAAGCCAAAAATGTTTCAGCAAAGTCTGGATAATAAACTGTGAGCATGTGCTGGACTGAAATAAAAATGTTTTTTAGCTTTATTATGGGAGACATGTACGGTCTCGATCCAGCAGAGCAGGTTTGATTTGTTGGCTCGATTCTCTGTGGTTGGACTTTTTTTTTTTATCTTTAATTACAACGATTTCCTCTCACAGTTTTGTTGTTACTTGTCCTTGTTTTAAAGCTCCTCCCGTATCTCAGTGCTTCAGTGTGGCTTTGAGATAAAACACGAAAAGGGGGCAAATAAAACAAAGACGATAATGTGTCACTGCAACACGAGTTCAACTAGAATCGCCGCCGCCTTCGGCTTGTTTCAGGGGTTACAGCGCTGGATAAAATGACCAGCAACTGTTTCTGCAGAACATTATGATGTCATAATGAAGCTGACCTGATCACTTCATTTTAACTTCATCACCATTTACGCCAAATTAAAGGTCCAGTGTGTAAAATTGGGGGAAAACTTTGATATCTAGTGTTCAGATTCTAGATAATAGCGCTCGCTCAACCTCACCCCTCCCGTCACTTCTCAGAGGACAAAAAAACTTTGTTTACCACGACTAGGAGTATTTCAGGAGCATGGTGAAGTGATGAAGTGAAGATCCAAACCATTTTACGATATGTCTGCTGTTTCCTTCCGCGTATTTCTTCTTTGGTTTGTTTTTGAACGCAAAACTTGCGAAACGTGTTCTCTGGTTGGATTTTTCATTCGGGCTGCCGTCCAAACATGGTGCCGCAAGATGGTGACACTCTCTAAAACAAGACTCTTGCTATATGTAGATATAAAAGAATAATTAAAAGCCTACGAAAACCAAAGAAATGTTATTTTATAACGAGTATACAAATATATTCATGGATAGTATATTCAGATTTTGCCAATAAACCTTGACAATTATTACGCACTGAACCTTTAAGTTACGGCAAAAAAAAAAAAACATGTTTTGTGATGTCACATCAACCTTTGACCACCAAAATACAATCTCATCTTCTAGTCAAAGTGGATGTTGGTGGCAAATTAGTGCCCTCAGGTTTTCACTGAGATGTGACACCAGGAGAAAGACATTGCATGAGAGTTGCATTGTGGGTAATGTAGGCATCAGGTTCTGCTGCAGCCACGTTATGACTGTTTTTAACTGCTTGATTGTGACTGAAATCGTATTTCCTGAGCTTTCAACTGCTATGGCCTTCTCAAAATCATCCATAAATAATCAATAATAGATAAAGGTAAACTGTTCCTGAACCTCAGAGCCCAGTCTGAGGAGCTGTGGCCTCAACATCTTGCTCAACGGCTCCTCGGTCGTATCACTGTACTGTAGGACTGAAGCCTCCTCAGAGCTTCCTTCAGTCTCTGCTAATGTCGCTCTGTCAGACTCATTTAGTCCCATTGTTGTTATGACGATCTCACAGTTCCTGTCTGATGCACTTCTTCACTCTCACCTGCTGTTAATGGATCCCACTCTGTTGGAAATGAGACATCTATGAGACGTCTAATGCATTTCTAGAGTCCACGGTTCGAGTGTTTTGAGGAACGGCCTCCTCACGGGAGGGAGATATATACAGTATATTGATGTAGACGTTTTCTTCGCCCATTACCCTGGTGCTCGGCGTCCCAAACAAACCTGTGGGTGGATCTGGAGACGTGATCTACATGAAAAGAGATGAGTTTGTTTTTTTGTTTTTTTCCAGGACCACTGTCTATAAATCAAACTTTGGGGAAAATAAAGTGAAGGGTTTATTAAAACAACAGCCAATCAGATTCAGTCAACACATTGATGCTATTCATAATGTATAAATGTTGGGGTAAGACTGACATAAATGGAGAAACATTTCCACCTCCAGAAATATTAAGTGTAAACTTGGCCTGATTCAATATATTCACAAGCAGCTTCAGTGCTGGAAAGGTCATGGAGTGGACGGTTGTATCCTCTGAGGAGCATGCATCTGTAAAGGCCATGAAAATATAGAGAGAAAAGAAAAAGGCCAAAGATCAGCAGCAACTGTCATCATTGAATATCCACACAGCACATCCCACAGAAATGTGGCCTGCAAATGTCAAGAATAAGCAGAGGGACTTCCTGTCAGGCAGTTTTTGTAAAAAAAAAATTAAAAAAAAGATCAGCGGCCCTCCTCCCTCCTTAAGAAACTCTATGGCTCCACTATCGGAGAATGTCTGCTCCATATATCCCTGTGTGGGTGAAGTGGAGTCTACCTGATGTAACTAACTAATGTTATAGGCTACATGAGATGCTGAGGCAATAAAAACAATCTTATATTAATTATGTTAATTAATATGTTGGTTGATGGTTTCAAATAACTACCTACGCCTGCATCGCCCTGTCCAATCAACAAGTTAAATATTTTTCTATGAACTTAGGAGTTTAAGCCAATATACGTTGTAATACTGTAATGTTGCTGTACATTGTTGTTAAATTAAATAGCCTATATAAATCAACGGCCCCTTTCCTCCAAAAATGTCTACATGATTTTATTTTTTGAAGTTCTTTGCGTGCACTCCCTGTCCCGAGCGGCCTGACACTGGAGGTCTGCAGGATGTGGCCACTGGCCCGTCACTTCCTCTTGAAATCGAAAGTAAAGTTTAACATCGTTACAATCTGGTTCAGTTCGGTTATCGCCGTCATTCACTCCATGAAGACGGAGTAACGGGTCTGTGGTTTTTCTAGGAGATGAAGATGTTTGTGGTGTTTGTGACGCTGCTGTACGGTGAGAAAACTTCATCTAGCTCAATTTAAATAAATCAACGGAGTTGGGTAAAGTTGGAAAGATAGGCGAAACGTTGTTCAAACTCAAAATGATGCCTCTATCACGTCGTAATCGCACAGGGAACTGCCCATTGGTCCGACCTCCCATTGGTTCGACCTCCCGTTACTCCGACAAAATCAACCACAAGTCGGACCAATAGGAGGTCGAACCAATGGGTGGTCCCGTTAGTTCGAACTGTCATCGCTACTTTGTGACAAGCTCTTCCATTGATAGGAGCATGCAGCTTTCTATCTCTCTCTCTCTCTCTCTCTCAGCCGCCTCTGCTGCTGACAGCAGACTGAGAGAGAGAGAGAAAAAAAAGTAAATTTCGCTTTGGTTAGGTTCAGGCAATGAAGAAAGGAGTTGGTTAAGTTTAGTAAAAACAGCAGGTAGAGGCTAGACAGGCTGGAAGCATAATGAGCCTTATATGTTATTAATATGAAGTGCTTGTTTTGCAGTTAATTATGCACATGATCCGTTTGATCCCAGAAAGGAAAAAAGGATCAATGCGCAGCCTCCGTTTCCTTTCTGATTGCGTCCGTCTGTCTGTTCGGAGTGGGAGAGAGAGACAGAGAACCCAATCCACCTGTCTGTAATGTAAGTTTGATTTGATATGAGTGTCAAGGTTTAATTACGGACACTAATGAGCGCGCAGCAGTGCGTAAAAGTCGTGCGTAATGACAGCTCCTCGTTGGTGAAACACAATAAACTGCACCTCTTCTTCCACGTGTGTCTTATTGACAGGTGGAGCCTACATGAATAATGATATAAATGCATAGTGAACGGTAAGAATGGAGAGTTTGACTAATAACTAGTCCAGTTCGAACTAATGAGGACCTCCCATTAGTTCGAACTCTCATTACTCCGATTGTCGGACCAATGGGAGGTCGAACTAATGGGAGGTCGAACTAATGGGAGGTCGAACTAATGGGAGGTCGGACCAGTGCCATGGACCCATAGCACAGACTACTAGATACAAGAATCTAAACCTAGTTTTTAACAAAAACAAGCCGTCCTCTGAGCTGGACGGATAACACTGATCTCTATGCGCAGCCGGACGAGTGCGCAGTCCGCAGGCACTGTCTGCAAATTTCAAGAAAGACGCTGTGAACAAAACTCCACCGTTGTAGCTAGAGTACAGAGACTCTAAAATCACTACACACATCAAGGGTCTCCTCGTGGTCATACTACAACAGCTGAAAATATGAATCTCCATGGTCCAAATGCTAATTTTGACAAAACAGGTGTGTTTGATTTTTTTATTATTATTATTAGGAGCGAATGTTAGAGAAAGATTAGAGAGAAATGAATCTCCATGGTCCAAATGCTATGCAGCTCCAGGTCAAACACTGGATCTTCATCAGAGTCTGATTATCTTCTGGTTTCTGTCTCACCTCTGTCTGTGTCCTCAGTTTCCCAGCATGCCTCAGCTGTGGAGACATATGAGGGGGTGGGGTCTGTCCTGCTGCCCTGTGACTTTCCTCCGTTTGACCTGGACGAGCCTTCAGTGGTGTGGAGCCGCTCCGACCTCCGTCCTTCAACCGTCCACCAGCGTCAGCCGGACGGAGATGAACCCAGAGACCAGAACCAGGACTACAGAGGACGGACGTCCATGAGGACTGACGCTCTGAGGACCGGAGACCTCAGCCTCACTCTGAAGAGACCCACCACCAGAGACAGTGGCAGCTACAGCTGCATCCTCAGAGGGAGGGGGGGAGAGGAGAGGCAGAGTCAAGTTACACTGAAGGTCAAAGGTCAGAGGACATGGACTCATCATGTGTTTTAATGTTTCACATTATTGTTTATAGTGATTAGGGCTGCCACAAACGATTATTTTGATAGTCGACTAGTCACCGACTATTTTTTTCGATTAGTCGACTAATCGGATCATACGTAAATTGAATGTAAAACATACAGATTATCGCACCAGCATGCAGCTGCTCTTATATACCATCATTAGCTTTCAGCTTGAAGTGTTTGGTATATGCTAACTAAAAATAAAGACAATTAAGATGATAGTTCATTAAACATTTAATGAAATATGCAGCTTTAACTGTAGCATAAAGTGCAAACAGCTGAGTAAAATAAGGATAAGGCACTGGCCTAAACAACACCAAAATAAATACTTAAGGTTTTTTAGGTTTTTCTTTCCTTCATTTGTCTCTGGCATTAAACATAGCTACATTTAAATAAAATGAGGTAGACACCTGAAACTAAGGAATTATTCACAATAATAAAGTTTTGGTAGGCTTATCATTCAAATATAACTTGCTCAGTGTAAATAATAGTCGTTCTGTTAAAAAAAATCGAATAGTTTATAAGACAATCGTCTTGTCTGAAAAAAATTAAATGTTCCCTTTTTACTGTCACAGAGGGAGAAACATGGAAAGACTCAACAGAAAGTTCTGTGTGAAACTCTGTCAAATGAAAACAAGTGAAACTGAGGTGCAGCTCAAACTCTGCAAGGTGTGGACTGTGATGAGAAGCTACCGGAAAATATTGACGTAGTTTTACGCCGGGAGAGAAGACTTCCTCGTTAAGATGAGCGCTCATTACGTGACCAGGACGCTGTGACCAGACGCGGTAACGTTCTAGTTCTCCAACACCGATCTCAAAGTCCGCGATTTTATTTTTAAATGACGAACGGCTGTTTTTCAGTCCGTGACTTAAAACGGTGGAGCGGCGGTACCGCTCCTAGTAGCGCTTCTCATTTAAAATGACAGAGAGAGAGAGAGAGAGAGAGAGAGAGAGAGAGAGGGTGAGGAGCGGTGGCGGCGGTGGCGGCGGCGGCGGTGGCGGCGGGGGGGAGGGAGGGGGGTTACACCGGTGCCGCTTGATCAGAGGCGCTACTTGTGAACAGGCAAGGCAGGCAACTGCTTGGGGCCCCGAGCCATTAGGGGGCCCCCGAGGGACGGGGCCCGAGGGCAGTTTTATCGACAGAAATATTTCAAAATGCGCTACCCGCAGTGACCGCACCCCCCTCCCCGTATCGTCGTATAGCGTCGATTTGCAATGACATCGCAGTAGGAAACCCCCCTAACGGGGCCCCATGTCATTCTCCGGACCTGATCCCAGCTAACGTCAACCTGTATGATGCACCTTATCACTGGGAGTTTCTAATGAAGCCGAGGGAAAAAGAAGAGTCCACCTGGGAGCAAGACGTGAAGAAAAGAGAGGCTGAAGTAAAAAAGAATGCAAGACAGTGGTGGTAAGTGGAGCAGAGTGTAACGTGAACAGTAAATAACTGTTGAACAAATGCTAATAGTCTAATGTTAGCTTCAGACCAGTGGTGACCAGTTAGCGAGTGGGACTGCACTGGACTGAGGGACTCGGTGCGTGCGGTTCTGGTGCTCCACTCGGTTACGGTCGTTAAGTGACAAAAAAAAAAAAAGAGCAAGGTTAACTTAACGTTATCTGCTGGCCTCCTTGGCAGCAAGTAACAACACTATTAACTTGCTAGCTAGCAGGGTGACATAGTAAAGCTATGTTACAGTATTGAAGTGAGTAGCCTATTATTATTATAATAATATGAAAGTGTAATATATTGGTGCTATGAAAGCTATGCCCAAGGAAAACATTTAAAAATCACTCTCTTATCTCTCCTCAGGATTATTATTTAGGTTTCTGACAGCAGCAAATCAGAAGGACAAAGTGCCTCCTCCCAGTGCTGACAGTGAAAACTGTAAGTGTATTGCCATAAAGAATCTTTAGAGGGCATGGTATATGTTATCAATTAAAGTAAAACTGTCTTTTGTTTTTTGTCATATCAGTTGAACGTCCACCTCCAGTGAGACAGCAACACCTGCCCATCATGAAGACAACATGTCACCAGCTTACACCATAACTGGACATTTGGAATAAAAAAAGTTTAAATTTCATACATTTTTTGTTGGTGTTCGATTATTTATAAAATTATGGTGATAAACACTGGTTGGAGGGCCCCCTGGGGATTTTTGCTTAGGGCCCCAGCAGACTCTAAAATCGCCTCTGCGCTTGATGAGGGACAAGACAGGTAGAGAGAGAAAAGAGAGAGAACACCTATGTGTACTGAGTGAGTGAGTGCATGTGTGTGTGTGGTGGGCGGCTGCAGCGGTGGGTGCGTGTGTGGAAGGTGCGGCAGCAGTTTTGAGAGAAAAACAAAATTAAAAAACAAACAAACAACGACGCATCGACTATTAAATTAGTTGTCGACGATTTTAATAGTCGACGTAGTCGTGACTAGTCGACTAATCGTGGCAGCCCTAATAGTGATGTTTTAATCTCATGTTGCTGTTTGTGTCGACTACAGAACGTCCTGTAAACTGGGGCTTCATTGTCAGTGGTGTCATTTGTCTCCTGGTCTCACTGGGTGCTGCTGCTGATCTGATTTATAAAGTGTATAAATGGAAGAGGGACAAAGGAGGTAGGGTGTGTTTGTGATGTCAGAGCTGTAGACTGAGGTCAGAGTTCAACTCAACTTTGTTTTATTATTCATTAATATTTGTTTGTGTCGTCTACAGAACGTCCTCCAGTTTGGTTGATGGTTCTAATGGTTGCCGTGGTTCTCCTGTTTGCAGCTGTTGCTGCTGTTTGCTTTGTCTTTCGTTATGAAATGTTTGAGAACTCACCTGGTATGTAGTGTGTGTGTGTGTGTGTGTGTGTGTGTGTGTGTGTGCGTGCGTGCGTGTGTGTGTGCGTGTGTGTGTGTGTGTGTGTGTGTGTGTGTGTGTCTGTGTGTGTGTGTGTGTGTGTGTGAGTCTCTATTTGTTCTGGATCATTCAAGTCACTTAACTGTCGACTGACAACAACATTAACATCTGATCTCATGTTGTTTGTGTCAATTACAGAATCTCTTCCAGTCTGGGTCGTTGTTCTAGTGTTTCTACTGTGTCTCCTGTTTCTCCTGGGTTGTGTTGGTTTCGTTGGTCTCAGAATATATAAAGAAATTAGGAAAAGAGGAGGTTCACTAGCAAGGACCACACCACAACAAAGTGCCATTAGACGATTTAATGGGATGAAATGATGAACATGAATGAATGATATTGTACGAGAGTGGTAAAGGTGCGGGGAGGTTGATGTCGCGTCTCGTCTGGGAAGATAAACCGGAGACCGGCGGAGGGAGACTCAGAGTGGGGGTTCCGTCTCGGCGTTGTTCCGCCCGAGCTGGATTTGTGCCCCCCAGACGATGCCTTGAAGGAGATCTGAAAGGGAATGCGTTGGTTAAGAAGAAAGGGATGGAGGAAGGGAGGGAAGGATGGAGGGATGAGAGTGAGGATGATCCAGGAGGAGGCTGGAGCCGGGAGGCGCCTAGACAGGGGGAAGAAGGGAGGGTGGGTCGAGAAGTCGAGGCAACTGAGGAAGGAAGGGGTTGACCCGGGTATTTGTAGGCTTGACCGGTGATTAGAGGTGTGGTTGAGGCGTGGCCCTGCTCCTGAACTTAAGTTAACTCCGTGAACTTTCATTTCACTAGCAAGGACCACACCACAACAAAGTGCCATTAGACGATTTAATGGGATGAAATGATGAACATGAATGAATGATATTGTACGAGAGTGGTAAAGGTGCGGGGAGGTTGATGTCGCGTCTCGTCTGGGAAGATAAACCGGAGACCGGCGGAGGGAGACTCAGAGTGGGGGTTCCGTCTCGGCGTTGTTCCGCCCGAGCTGGATTTGTGCCCCCAAAAGTTGAATTGAATAAAATCGCATCGCGAGCAGGCTGAACAGGTCGTAGTGGAGGATGTGTGCGCGAAATGCTTTTGACGACCGACGGCCCGGACCTTGGCGGTTGGTCCGAACATGTCTTGTCTGGCTGCTGAGGACGCAGTGCTTATTCTAGGAAGGGCGAGAGAAGTATGTGGGAATTATTTTTTTGAGCTGACGGCGTTGCGGAGGTGCGTTAGCTACGTGCCTAGAACTGGTGCATTTAGGGATGATGAGACGGATCGTAGGAGGATGAGGTTGGGATGAATTTGGAGCACCTCGAAGTTAAGACGTGTATAGCATAGGCGCAGAGTACGGATGCAGAGGGTCGGAAGGGAGTGGCAAGCGTCTTGCTATGTGAGGAGGCTCCCATTGTCACGAGCCTTGATTAACGCGGTAATGTGAGAATGAGTAATGGAAGGACGATGAGTCCGCGGTGGAAGATGGTACATAACATATACAATGTTACGGCTGTGTGTTTTGTAGACTTCATAAACAAAGATTACGGAGCGCGTTTGTGTCGCGGAGCGCAGAGACGAGAGCTGGGACACCGAGGCGGCGACCATGTAACTACGCTGATGTTGCAAGGTTGGTTTTTCAGCTGTGAGACGCCAGGTGAAGGCAGAGAGCCTCTGTTCTCGCTTGTAACGGTCGCAAGTCATGTATTTAACATACTTACTCGGAGCTTTTATTAAGGTAAATGTAGCGTAGCCACCGGAGAAATCCTGCTAAGTTCCTCTTTAGATTTATGGCTGTGGTGTTATCGGAGTAGTATTAAAGACATCTGGGACGCTTCGAACCCCCAAAAGAGAGGCAGCGATGAGGAAGGGACTGCCCCGTACGCGACGAACGAAGGAGAGCGGGAGCCCGAGTCTAGCGAGACAAAGTCAATGAGCCGTACGGAAAACGAACATTTGCCTATGATAGCCATCGAAGCCCTTGGACGGAACTGAGTCCTGGTAAAGGCGTTCGGCACATCGGAAAGTGGAAAACGGAACTAATCTGGCGAGCGACGAGAGAAGAGCGACGGTCCGACAAAGCAGGCCGGAAAAACAGTGCTGCTGAAAGAGAGATTAGTTACATACACACCAATATGCATACGCACCACGGAAACACCTGCGGAAAGAACAAACAGCCGCCAGCGTAATGCCGGAGTTACAGGGGAGGGGCGATGGGATGGCTGGGTGAGCAATGCCGCCGAGACTGAAAAGAATAATAGTTAGTGATGCATAGAGAGAAAACAAACATTTGGGTGATGGGAGGAGGCAGAAGGTGAGATGCCAGAGAGCCCGTGATGGGGCTGCGTGGGGCAGCTGAGCCGGTTGGAAAAGAGGGAGGTGCAGAAGCTGTACCGTCGAGAATGGCTGAAGGCTACGAGGAGAAGGGACAAAGGGATGTGTACGGGAGGTCTGTGAAGTCTACGTACACGGGGATGTGTACGGGAGGTCTGGGAAGTCCGGGAGGTCTGTGAAGTCTGCGGACGCGGCGATGTGTACGGGAGGTCTGAAGTCTGCGGATGCGGCGGTGTGTACGGGAGGTCCGTGAAGTCTGCGGACGCGGCGATGTGTACGGGAGGTCCGTGAAGTCTGCGGACGCGGCGATGTGTACGGGAGTTCCGTGAAGTCTGCGGACGCAGGGATGTGTACGGGAGGTCCGTGAAGTCTGCGGACGCAGGGATGTGTACGGGAGGTCTGCGAAGTCTGGGGACGCAGGGATGAGAGGAAGGCAGACGTTGCCTGGGCTGAGAACATACGATGGATCGACCGCGAGCACACACGCAAGCTTGTACGATGCCCGCGCCGATGCTACAGACCTCCACCTTACCGATGCGCCACATGGGACGAGAAGTGATGGAATTTTTTTTTTTTTTTTTTTTTTTTCCTTTTTTCTTTTAATTTGAAACTTATACCCCAGGTGACCGAATGCGGGGTCCGTTCGTGCTTACGCAGCAACCAGATTCAAAGACAGAGACAGAAGTGGAGCAATAAGTAGACGAACGGCAAAAAACATGTTGCGGTTTTAACGAAAACATTTGAGTCAATACTCACCAGAAATTGCTGATGACCGACCCTAGCTGCTGAGAGGCGAGCCACGGCGCCACGGTTTGACATGCAGCTTGGTGACGCGACAGGAAAGGTTAAACACGAGGAGCCATCGAGGCTGTAATGTAAAGACCTGTGAGCCCCAGAGGTACCCGCTGTGGGTACGAGCCACGTGATACGGAAGTAGAACAAGAAGCGTGTTCGTAACTCCATGAGCTATGGCTTGGAGTCGTACCGACCTACGGTAAAGTTACGTTCAAACAAAGTCGGTCGTTAAGCCTCTTAAATATAACGGAGGCTAGAGAGCAGCGAGCAACACTTTAACAGGAAACAACATTTGGGTGCTGGGGAAGGGATGGGGGTGGAGGGACGAGGGATGAGGGATGAGGGATGGGGGGGGGGGGGGGGGGGTAAGGACAGACCAGGTGGAAATGAAAGAGGTTGCGAGCGAAGAGAGTGATCCTGTGGTTGGACCACTGAGTAGCTGAACTAGCTTGTGAGCCGCCGAGCAGGTAAACGGAAAAGAGGGAGGAGCAGAGGCCGCGGCGCTGGAGGCGGCTGAAGGAAGGGTAGAGGAAAGGATGATGGGATGAAGGGATGCATGTGCACGGGGAAGCATGTGCACGGGAGAAACCTGCAGAGATGGGGGACGAGAAGAAGGCAGAAATCGCCAGACAGAGGCGAGAGAGGATACAACCTGTCCGCCGCCGGGAGCCGATGAAGCGGGCAGCGGAGGCCCCGTGACGACGTCGCCAGAGCGTAGTGAGCGACACGTGAGAAAACAAACGTACGGGTGGTGGGGAAGGGATGGGCGGAGGAAGGAAGGGTAGAGGGGGTGGAGGTTCGTGGAGCCTGCAGGCATGGGGACGAGAAAAGGCAGAAATTACCTGATGGAGGTGAGTAGTCTGGGGCCGTTGACTTGCCGTTTTGGTAGGAAACGGATCCAGGGCGAGAGAGACAGAGCTTTCCGTCAAAATAAAAGCACTAAGCTAATAAAATGCGGTAAAACTCTTTAATTTAAGAAATATAATTTACAAGAAAGTCCCCGAGCCATCTAGTTAACCTTTTGCAGTTATTGTATTACAAGTTAATGTTTATATCATAAGTTCTATGTTGGTGAACACTTTTATTTTGGTGAATTTGGTGATTTCGGTATCCGCTACAGACAGGAACCAGAATGCAGACGAATTCGGAGGTTAACAGACACCAGGCTCTTCGCTTGTCTGAAGAGCCTGGTGACGCGAGGCTAGGAGGTGAGAGAGAGCCGGCACGATACCTGTCAGCCAACGATGAGGGCAGCGGAGGCCCTGCGACGTCACGTACGCCGCCGCCTGAGAGTAGTGAGCAACACACGAGAAAACAAACATACATGGTGGGGAAGGGAGGTGGGGAAGGGATGGGGGGAGGGAGGGTAGAGGGGTTTGTGGAGCCTGCAGGCATGGGGACGAGAAAAGGCAGAAATTACCTGATGGAGGTGAGAGGGAGCCGGCACGATACCTGTCAGCCGACGATGAGGGCAGCAGAGGCCCAGTGATGCGTGGCGTGGCCGCCGCCTGAGCGGAGTGAGAAACACACGAGAAAACAAACATTCAGGTGTCGGGAGGGGGAGGGGGTGAAGGGTAGAGGGGACGGGATGAGATGTGCACGGGAGGTTTGTGGAGCCTGCAGACACGGGGATGAGAAGAAGGCAGAAGATGCCTGATAGAGGTGGGAGAGAGGATGCACAGGGAGATACGACCTGAAGCTGCCGGGGGGAGCCGATGAAGCGGGCAGCGGAGGCCCCGTGAAGTCACGCGTGACGACGCTGGCGGGCTGGCCCGGAGGAGGAAGCCGGAAGCGCGGTTGACTTGGTTGCAGTCGTTGCCGGCATGTTGATAGAGGCGGAGAAAAGATGAAACGACGGACGCGGAGCCGGCCGAATCCGTGAGGAGGGCGCGCCGAGCCGGGAAGAATACCCAGCGTGGCTGCCCGAGGTGAGCCGCCGCGGTGACGAGGAGAGGCGTGTCGGCGTCGGGGCTCCGCACGCTGCGGCCGCGGACGGAGGAGAGGAGACCGGGGATCCACCGACCCGGCGGAACCGGGAACGGGGGACCGTCAGGAGAGCCGAGGCGAGCGGCTCGGCGGGAGGCCCGAGGCTGGGGCCGAATGTGCAGGTCGTGGTCCGCGGCGGTGGCGGCGGTGGCGGCGTGGAGCGACGAGGAAGCGCGGCGTGTCCCCTCGAGAAGTCGAGGCAACTGAGGAAGGAAGGGGTTGACCCGGGTATTTGTAGGCTTGACCGGTGATTAGAGGTGTGGTTGAGGCGTGGCCCTGCTCCTGAACTTAAGTTAACTCCGTGAACTTTCATTTTGTATAAATGGTTGTGAGTCACAGGTCAAAATAGAATTGAACTCTGTTGTGAATTAAACAATAATGTTGTTTTATTGTTTATTATTTCTGTAATTGTGGCTCCGTCTCTTTTTACTTTTTAAACACTAAAAATATGGAGCGCGAGCATGTAGTTGACGTGTCTTAAGCCACAAAAACTCCACAGTTCTTCTTTCTCACGAGTGTTTATTGAAACCTTTCTTCAAGTTACAACAAAAAGATTTTTAAAAAACTGTGCAGCAATCCAAAATTAGGCAATAATCATGAGCACGGTCAAAAACTAGCCTGCTCTCCTCGCCTCCATAGTCATAACTGAACCAAAGTACGCACACATCACGTTATGCATGTCACCAATAAGAAGAGAGCAGTTGTTATTAACTAAGAGGCACTCGTATAAACTCAAATATACAAAATTAGGATAAATCCAACAAATCACCTTATGTGTAATATACAAAATGGCTCTAACAGTTTCAATCTCATGTTGTTGTTGATTGTGTCGACTACAGGACGTCTTCAAGGCCGGGTCAAGGTTCTCCTGGTTCTCCTGGTTCTCCTGTATGCTGCTGCTGCTGCTGTTTACAGTGTCTTTCTTTATAAAGTGATTAAGAACAAAGAAGGTATGTTAGTGTCCGTCCGTCCCTCTCTCCCTTCACTGATGTGGAGGCGACTTCAGTTTTGTGCAGGATCGTTGTTGTGCTTCTCCAGTGTCTGGTCTGGCTCCTGTGGTGGAGACCACAGTGATGGAGCAGTAGTAAAGCTGCAGGTGGAGGACCAGACTCCTGTGTGAACCCACCAGGTGTCAGCAGAGACTCTGCTCATCAGCACACTGACCTTCTTCAGAGAGAGGAAGCTCCTCCTGGTTCATCTTCTCCTCTGGTTTCCACCTCCAGCTGCTCTTTCACTCTGATTGGCTGCAGCTCCTCACTTCCTCCTCCTCAGTTGCTCCGTCCTGGGGCCTCATTTATCATTGTGGATCCACCTTTTTTTTTTACACCATTTTCCCCCCGTTTTGTGCGTACGCACTTTTCTCTGCCAAATTTGGGATCTATCAAGCCAAAACCTGACGGGGAAAAGTGCGGACATTTACACCCATTTTGACCCTGGCGTACCGTGATTTACGCCTTTTTTGAGGAACAGGAGGAATTGGCGACACCGTTGCTGAGTCAGAGAACTGCAGTGTGAGAGGGAGAGAGGAGCGGAGTACATTTAGAAGAGCACAGTAGGATTTTTTTGAAGTAATTGTGGTAGTGGTGGACTGTTGATGCTGGCAATCCAACCCGCTCTATAATAACACTAGGCTCTATGTTAATTGATCAACAGCGGATTGAGGATTTTGCTTTTTTGTGTGACGTCCGACAAGGATCAAACCATCCAAGTTTAAAAACACATCGGCAGCAGCGCACACTGATCTGCAGCTACTGAGACTGTTGTTATTCTGTCACCTGAGTTAACCAGGTGCACGTGTGTTTGGAGCTGACGAGAGAATAAAGAGTGAGACAACGCGGCTCTGAGGAGGAACTGTGAAGGACTCAGCTTGGAAAATGACCCAAACCGAGTCCAGTAGAGCTGTAACTGTGTAGTGGGAAGGTGTTCAAAGTAGCTATCGTCCTGCTTCCTACATTGTTTTAACATCTAGGTTAAGGTCCCAGATTTTCTGGGATAAAGGGGCAGATTACATAAGATTCTTCTTCTTTCTGCTCCCTTTTGTTGAGATTTGGGAGGTTTTTGTTTTTATTGTAGCTTATTAAAGTGCAAGATCATTTTATTGACTGATTTATTGCCCATGTATCTGCTTTCGGAGAAGCGGAGAAGTTCCGCTTCTTTCCCCCGTCCTCCGCCCGTTGTCTCCGTTGTCACTTTGTTGTCACTTTGTTGCCGCTCCATAGAGCGCACATGGCTACTTAAATATGCACGTGCTGACCATATATAGTTGTATATAGGCGTTTCGGGGGCGGAGTAAGAGGTGTGTTCAGTGTGCACCATTCTTGGGTCCAGTGTGATTTATCAAAGGGAAATGCGGAGAGTTGTGCGTACGCACAGTTTGATTGATCTGAAAAAGGTGTAAATATTTCGGGTGTACGCCATTTTCGTCTTTTCGCCATACGCAAAACTTTAGTAGCAGTTTTACACCCTCTTTGATAAATGAGGCCCCAGGACTGATGTCCTCGTGGTCTCGGCCTAGGACGTTTTGTGCACTTCACATTGGAGGTGGACTGATAGTGGATTATTAAAGGCTGATGTAGTAATGATAGTTTGGAGCATGAAAAAGCCGACAGCTCATTAATCAGCTGATATGAAAGAATTGACAAGTCTCTCACTGTCAATCAAGTAACAGCCACGACCCCAGACTCTCTCTGCTTTATCATCTTGTTTGGTTTAAATGGGAGCAACAGAGTCTATGGTCACGTTAGTGATGCAACATTTAAATCACAATCACCTCTTTTGTCCTCAGACGTCTCCTGTAGAAAACACCATGACAACACAGGAAGTTCAGCTGTAGAGAGCTGCACCTCAGTTTATTCAGTGTTTAGTATCAGAGCCCTGTTTAAATATAAATGACCTCAGGTTCACGTGGTGTTGTCTTCATCTTCTGTGTTGATCTGCTGCAGTAAGATGATGTGACCTGACTGAGTGACTGGAGGAAGGTGAACAGACATCAGACTCTATCAGCTGATGCTCCTGCCAATAACCACAGTTCATAATAAATCCTGTCTGTGTCTCTACTTCACTCTGTGGACGTGAGGACGTCACTGATCCGTGTTCCTGTCTCTGTCCTCAGTGTCCTGGCATGGAGACACTGTGGAGGTCTACAATATGTGGCCTGTCCTGCTGCCCTGTGAGGACTCTCCTTTACCCAGAAACCCCACAGTGACGTGGAGCCGCCACGACCTCCGTCCTCCAACCGTCCACCAGAGAAACCAGCTGGGTGACGACCTCAGAGACCAGAACCAGGTTTACAGCAGCAGAACGTCCATGAAGACTGACGCTCTGACCACTGGAGACCTCAGTCTCACTCTGAGGAACCTCTACATCTCTGACAGCGGAAACTACACCTGCATCATCTCAGCGTTTGGAAATAAACGAACACTGAGAAACATACAGCTGAAGGTCAAAGGTCAGCAACACACACTAACACCTACAGTACAGGATACAGGTCAGAGGTCAAAGGTCAGAGCTGTAGATACGGGTCTGAGGTCAGATCTGGTTGGAGTTTGGACCAGGGTCACAGAGGTCACGTAAAGGTCATGTTGTTTATGTTCATCTCATCCACAGAAATGTTCTCTGTCGATGCTGAACTCAACGTTTTCAATGGTCTCCTGATTCTACTGGCTGTTGTTCTTGGTGTCGCCTGGTGCCTTGTAAAAGGTAGGATGTTTGTGTGTGTGACACTACAGAGCTTTTCTTGTGAAAATCTAGCATTATTTGTTGAGAGGACTGCAACCAGGAACAGCTGCACACAGTCATCCACTTATTTATTTTAACTTCCTGTTTCCTGTAGAGTTGAACTCTGGGTAAAATGAGTGAGGACTTCCTGTCCAACTGTCTCTGCTGTGATGTCCTCTGTGTCCATCTGTCCCTCTGACCAAACCAAACACTGATCCTGAACAATAGTGATCAATACTGATCAATATCATCAGCACCGTCCCAGACTTTTACTTTGACAGGATCAACTTTATTGATCCAAAGCAGCGTTGACAGATTCACAGACTGAGACACTTTGATGTGATGGATGTTTGTGTGTCAGTGTTTTGTTCTGAGGTTGGACATGAGTGTGAGACACTGAGGACGGACACAGGAGAAGTCTTCTTCTCTTCAGTGGACAGTTTTCATCCACATGTCAACGTGACAGAGAAAAGACAGAGAGGAGACAAAACTAAACTCTGATCATGTCCAACACCTTCAACACCTGGTTTGACTTCCTCCATGTGTCCACTGTCCCTCTGGTCTGGTTCTGTCCTTCACGTTCCTCTACGGCTCTGTGATGCTTCAGTAAAGAGATTAAAACCTGCTGCTGCTGTCTGATGACATCATCATGTGGTTTGTTGTCTCTCAGTCCAACAGGTGGAGGAGGGGGCGGAGTCTGTCCAGCTGCCCTTCAAGACCACAGCTGGTCTGTCTGAAGACGTCAGAGTGGAGTGGTGGTATGGAGATGGCAGGAAGGTCCATGTGCATGGGAACGGTTCTGATCAGCCTGAAGAACAGGACCAGGTTTACAGAGGACGAACAGAGATGAATGAAGACCTGCTGAGGACTGGAGACCTCAGTCTGACCCTGAAACACCCCACAAGGAGAGACAGAGGAAGATACAGATGCAGAGTCTACAACAAGGACGGAGACTCAATGAGATGGACATTCGTGTTTCTCTGGGTCAAAGGTCAGAGTTGTTTGTTTTTCTCTAGTTGTTTGTTTGTCTCTGGTTGTTTGTCTCTGTCTCACTGTCTTCTGTCTCGTCCACAGGGAGAACTCAGGTTGAAGCTGAAACAGTTGACATGAGGAACAGAAGCAGCTCCACTGATCCAACTCCTCTGGTGGCTGATCAATCAGGCTGATTGGTCTGTTGATCAGTTTGTGATTATTGAAAGAATATGACTTTGGACCAGAGAGAAGATGGAGGTGAAGGAGCTGATAGACGATGGATGAAGACAGGAGGATGCTACTGAATCTACTGACTCACAGTCTGCAGACTCAATATTGATGAGTATTGATCAGAATTGATCAACACCACACATGAAAAACAAGAGAAAAGCTAAAATATAATTGAAAAAATACTTCTTCATTCTCCCGCTGAGAGACAAAGTTGCGTCATGGTGACGGCCAGTTCATGGACCACAGTGATGTTGACGTGCTAGCTAGCTTGTTCAGCCTGCAGCTAAAGGCTGAAGGTTGAGCTTCAGCTCTGGTGGAGCAAAAGTTTCAGATGTGAGTTGGTTCATAGAGTTCAGCTCAGATGTGTCCTGTAGAAACTCTGACTGAAGGACACAGATCGCTTCGTTGCAGCGCGATGATGTCAGAGACAGGGCTTGAAATTAGCGGCCGCCACTCGCCATTTGCGACCCAGATTCCTCTGTGGCGAGACAGATTTTTAGCTGTCTAGCCACTTGGCGAGATAGAAAAAACAAGACTCCCAATCTGTTTCCAGGGTTTCCCCCCGTGTATTATAAACTTATAGTCACCTGACGGCATCACAACTTAGTCGTGCATAACGGGACACGTCACGGACATCATGCTCATCAGACCGCTGCTTCACAGCTGACCGAGAGGAACACACCTAGCCCAGTTAATGTGAGCTGAGCCGCGGCTCCAAAAGGCTCAGTGGGAGCGTGCCTATGTTCCCTCTGGACTCTCTCTACCTATCTGGCCTGTCTAGCCTCTACCTGGTCTTTTTACTAAACTTAACCAACTCCTTTCTTCATTGCCTAAACCCAACCAATGGTGGGACCAAAGGGCTGAGGGAACATAGGGCCTAATTTTCAGTGACAACAAAAGTTAGAAATGAGGGTCGGTGGTCGGACTATCCGACGGACGGACGGGGGGGTGGGGGGTGGTATTTGAACACTGTACAATCAGCGCGATATAGCGCATTTACGAGCGGCAAAGTGCCAACTGTCCATGCGCCCGTGTCTGTGTGTGTATGCGCGCGTGTGTGTGTGCGTGCGTACGGCAGGTGGACTGACTGGCAGAGATGAGAGTTGGTGAAGCGCTGTTTAAAAATGATCATACTGTTCTTCTTTGAGTGGGGTGGGATTGTGGGAGGGATAAAAAACTGGGGGAAAAAACAGAAGAATGGAAGTCTTCTCTGTCATGTTGCTACCTGTGAAATTGCTTCCATTAAAGAAAGTCATCAAAAAACAAAATTGTATTTTTTCATTTTTTCTGTGAGAGCCTGTGGCAGGCCGCCACACACAGGCTACTGTTATTCCAGATAAGTTGAAAGGTCATCGTCTACACAGCACAATTGATTGAGAAAACCAGGATGACTGTTATATGGTACTACTATGACTGCTATAGTGATGTCGAAATACAATAGTGAAGCAACTTGTTGGTTTTGGCTAGTAAAAAATCTGTCTGGCGAGTAACTTTTTTGACCTACTAGCCACTTGCCCACTCTGTTGGAAATGAGACATCTATGAGACGTCTAATGCATTTCTAGAGTCCACGGTTTGAGTGTTTTGAGGAACGGCCTCCTCACGGGAGGGAGATATACAGTATATTGATGTAGATGTTTTCCTCGCCCATTACTCTGGTGCCCGGCGTCCCAAACAAACCTGTGGGTGGATCTGGAGACGTGATCTACATGAAAAGAGATGAGTTTGTTTTTTTGTTTTTTTCCAGGACCACTGTCTATAAATCAAACTTTGGGGAAAATAAAGTGAAGGGTTTATTAAAACAACAGCCAATCAGATTCAGTCAACACATTGATGCTATTCATAATGTATAAATGTTGGGGTAAGACTGACATAAATGGAGAAACATTTCCACCTCCAGAAATATTAAGTGTAAACTTGGCCTGATTCAATATATTCACAAGCAGCTTCAGTGCTGGAAAGGTCACGGAGTGGACGGTTGTATCCTCTGAGGAGCATGCATCTGTAAAGGCCATGGAAATATAGAGAGAAAGAAAAAGGCCAAAGATCAGCAGCAACTGTCATCATTGAATATCCACACAGCACATCCCACAGAAATGTGGCCTGCAAATGTCAAGAAATAAGCAGAGGGACTTCCTGTCAGGCAGTTTTTGTAAAAAGATCAGCCGCCCTCCTCCCTCCTTTTAGAAACTCTATGGCTTCGCTATCGGAGAACGTCTGCTGCTCCATAGCTGTGTGGGTGAAGTGGAGTCTACCTGGTGTAACTGGTGTTTAATTGCTGACTAATCCAGACCCTCAGGTGATCTGTAATTATAAACATCTGAGCTCTGATAAAGCTGTTGGTTCATCAACATGATCAGAGGCCTGAGACACTTTTGCTGTGGCTAAACAACTATTTACATAAACCTCTTTATAACGTTTAATTAAAGGCCCTAACTAAAGCTTTAAACCTGTACCCCCATGTTAAAAAGCTTCAGTTGATAACAATTATTCAATTTGCTGGAACTGCCACTATATTCTGATAGTTGGACATTAAATGGGTAATTTAGGACAAAATCCAACTTCTCTGGCTCCACCGACCACCTGTGATCGTATTTGCCAAAATCCACAGCAACCGACGATTCTCCACCAGTCAGGTAGAGGGAGCAGGAGGAGCAGCCAATCATAGCTCGTACACGTCGTAGTAAGCCGGCGAAAGTGAAAGTAAAGTCCGCGACTTGGTCGGAAATTTCAAGATGATACACCGTCAGCTCCCTCTATTCACCTCTGTCAACCCCCCTCCTTCCCTCTACACATGCAGACACACACACACACACACACACACACAGGAAGATGAGGTGAGAGACGCGTGTTCCCTGGTCACATAGGACCCGGGGAACATAGGGATGATCCCCTAAGGGGGTATCAGCTTTGTGAATCTTTTTGTCATTAAAGTACCATGTTGTTTTTTGTTCTGTATCTTCAGCAGATTAATTTAAATTATTTTTTATCACTGAATTTATTATTTATGGTGGAGATCATGTAGAGAGGGACGTGATGATAATTTTTCATTGACCGAACGGGACATGAATTAGTTGCCGGGCAACCCTCTCTGTCATCTGACACTGAGGAAGTTGGTCTGTCTTCACTTGATGTGTTGAAATCGAAAGTAAAAATTTGTCGTTGCAGAGATGTGGTTCACTCAGTCCAGGAAGCAGCAGCTTTAACGGGACTGTTGTTTTCAGAGAAGATGAAGATGTTTCTGGTGTTTGTGACGCTGCTGTACGGTGAGAAAAACTTCATCATGATATACACAGACTAGGTTACCTGATGATACTGTAATTAGTTCGGTAAAGGTGGAAAAATATTCACAGATTTGAACTTCCTGGATCAATAAGTCTGAGGCAAAACGTTGTTCAAACACAAATTATGCCTCTGTCCCATCGTAAAAACATAGAATACGAGCTACAAGGACCAAAAACTTGATTTTTACAAAAATAAGTCGTCATCCCAGCTGGACGGATAACATTGATCTCTATGCGCAGTCGGCAGCCCGGACGAGTGCGCAGGGACCGTCTGCAAATTGCAATACAAGAGAAAGACGCTGCAGACACAAATCAATACTGTTATACAGTACAGAGACTCTAAAATCTCTACACACATCAAGGGTCTCCTCGTGGTCATACTAAAACAGCTGTTAAGGGGAAAATATGAATCGCCATGGTCCAAATGCTAATTTTGACAAAACGGGTGTGTTTTAATTTCTCATCGGCTAACATATGCTTTATTATTATTATTATTATTATGAGTGAATGTTAGAGAGAGAGAGACAGAGAGAGAGAGAGAGAAATGAATCTCCATGGTCCAAATGCTATGCAGCTCCAGGTCAAACACAGAGGGTCTGATTATCTTCTGGTTTCTGTCTCACCTCTGTCTGTGTCCTCAGTTTCCCAGCATGCCTCAGCTGTGGAGACATATGAGGGGGAGGAGTCTGTCCTGCTGCCCTGTTACTTTCCTACGTTTGACCTGGTCGAGCCTTCAGTGGTGTGGAGCCGTCCTTCAACCGTCCACCAGCTTCAGCTGGACGGAGACGAACTCAGAGACCAGAACCAGGACTACAGAGGACGGACGTCCATGAGGACTGAGGCTCTGAGGACCGGAGACCTCAGCCTCACTCTGAGGAGACCCACCACCAGAGACAGTGGCAGCTACAGCTGCATCCTCAGAGGGAGGGGGGGAGAGGAGAGGCAGAGTCAAGTTACACTGAAGGTCAAAGGTCAGAGGACATGGACTCATCAGAAATGTGTTTTAATGTTTCACATTATTGTTTATGGGAATGGCTAGTGTGACGTAACAAATCGTGTCCAACCCCTGCTGCTAACGTATGGCATGTTCTTCATTCCTCTCAGTGAACATGAAAGTGAGCTCATGTCATCCTCCCAAACTAAAGCCTTCTCTGTTATTCAGGATTTAGTCAGGATGCTCCTCCAACTGGCAGCATCAGCTGTGTTACAGTAGTGACTGCGGAGCTTCCTACATGCCCCCTGCTTTCAGTTCAGTCCTGAATCTTTATTATTAAATTAAAAAATAAAATAAAAGCTCTGAGAACACATCATTTGGTCGATGTAGGGATGAAGGTGGGCCGCAAACATTTTTTAGATGGTCAAGTGGGCCCTGAGTTGGAAAAGTTTGGGAACCTCTGTGTTAGAGGACTAATTCATCTGTGACACCTGAAACGGTAAACACAGCTGATCGATCGAAATACGTAAATCACCGAGTGAATTTACTTTCAGTCATTGAAAACAGCTGGTTCTTGAATGTAACTCGGTCAAAGTAAGACATAATCTCAAGATCTTTTGCAGTTCTGTTAGGTCATACAAGATGTACATGCTGACAAAGTTAGACATCAGACTTGTGTGTGCTTGGAGAAAATCGCTTTGTTACTTTCGTCCCACGTTATGTTCATCTTCTCTCTCTCTCTCTCTCTCTTTTTTTTTTTTTACAGTAAAAAAAAATAAAAAATTATGCTATATTGTGCATTCAATTCATATACATGAATATATATGTTTATTTATTCATAAATGAAAGCTCCCGCTGTGTTTTTGACCCGGCTCTGCCTATTGTTTCTATTCTGAATATCCTGCGATTGGACACGGAAGGGATGTTTTAGAATGTGATGATGTAGCCACTAGCCATTCCCATAGTGATATTTTAATCTCATGGTGTTGTTTGTGTCGACTACAGAACGTCCTGTGGACTGGAGCTTCATTGTTGGTGGTGTCTGTTGTCTCCTGCTCTCACTGACTGTTGCTGTTCAGCTGATTTACAAAATGTATAAATGGAAGAGGAACAAAGGAGGTGTGTGTGTGTGTGTGTGTGTGTGTGTGTGTGTGTGTGTGTGTGTGTGTGTGTGTGTGTGTGTGTGTGTGTGTGTGTGTGTGTGTGTGTGTGTGTGTGACACATTTTGTGGGAACATTGAATTGTCCAGGAAATTAATGTAAGTCAATGTGATGTCAGAGCTGTAGACTGAGGTCAGAGTTCAGAGTTTAACTCTGTTGTGAATTGATCAGAAATGTTGTTTTGATGTTTCATTGTTTATTAATATTTGAATCTGATGTTGTTGTTTGCGTTGACTACAGGACGTCATCGAGTTTTGGATATGGTTTCCATGGTTCTACTGGTTTTCCTGTTTCCAGTTTCTGTTGTTGTCGGCACTTTCTATCTTCATAAAGGGATTGTGGACCCACTGGGTATGTAATGTGTGTGTGTGTGTGTGTGTGTGTGTGTGTGTGTGTGTGTGTGTGTGTGTGTGTGTGTGTGTGTGTGTGTGTGTGTGTGTGTGCTGTTGTAGCTGCTCTTCAACTGTCAATGTGTGATGAGACATGTGACCAAGGCTTTGAGTCTCTGTTTGTTCTGGATCATTCAAGTCACTTCACTGTCGACTGACAACAACACTAACATCTGATCTGTTGTTGTTTGTGTCAATTACAGAACCTCCTCCAGTCTGGGCCATTGTTCTACTGAATCTGGTTGCCCTGGGTTTTGGTGTTTTTGTTGGTACCATAGTGCATAAAAACATGAAGATCACAGGGGGTTAGTATATATACGTGTGTGTGTGTGTGTGTGTGTGTTATTAATATTTCTATCTCATGTTGTTGTTGTGTCGACTACAGGACATCATCAAGGCCGGGCCAAGGTTCTCCTGGTTCTCCTGGTTCTCCTGGTTCTCCTGTTTGCTGCTATTGCTGCTGTTTCCAGTGTCTTTCTTTATAAAGGGATTAAGAACAGAGAAGGTGTGTTTGTGTCCGTCCGTCCCTCTCTCCCTTCACTGATGTGGAGGCGACTTCAGTTCTGTGCAGGATCATTGTTCTGCTTCTCCAGTGTCTGGTCTGGCTCCTGTGGTGGAGACCACAGTGATGAAGCAGTAGTAAAGCTGCAGGTTAGGGTTGTGAGGATTGGCGATCCAATCGTCTATCGGCGATTGGAAGGACGATCGGCGATGTTTTGTTTTCTTGCCGATTTTACACACACACATACTCGCTACTTTTTTTTTATTGATCCAATGCGCAATCTGTTTGTTTTTGTTTTAATGAAGCCGCTTCTCTGGCTGCTTCCAACAGATACTCTGTCAAATGACAGTGTTTCACCAATCAAATGCACTGGCGAAGTCCAATCAGACGGAGCCAGCCAGCCCTGTTACTGTATGTCACAGCCCGACGAGGTGTTCACTGATGTATGAATAGACTTTTCGGCTTTCGGCAACGCAATAGGACGAATCGCCTTGTTGTTTACAACTACTTCCGGGTAGAAAACCAGCATTCGAACAATAGTGACGGACGAGAGTTTCGCTATATATAGCCTATCTAATTTTTCATGTCACTACATCGCCGTTTAGACTAATCTGATGATTGTAAAGTCTATAAAACCAATGATTGGACAAACATTACTATTTACGTGTGCACATTTTTGTAATTAGTCATAGTTATCAGAGATTAGCCGGGCTAACGGTTAGCTACCTGTTTAACTTTAATAACTCAGTGACTTAATAAACGGTCCATGAAAAAATATTTTCTCCAGCGGATATCTGAGTTACAACATGACTGAGCTAACTGGAGTAGTTTCATGTCGTGTCCGACAACGGGAGGGTTTTAACAGCTGACGTCCTGGTGTTAGCTTAGCTACCGCTGTTAGCTTAGCTACCGCCGTCAGCTGTCCCTGTCAGCTGCAGCCACTGATGCTTTCTAGACACTGTGATTCCCCCAAACTGAATAAATACAACACATAGCAACACAAAACATACACACAGAAATAGTGATGTTTCTTCAATCATTTCAGATTTGTCTAAACGGTGATAGGGCGTGAAAAAATATGATATAAACTCTCGTTCGTTACTATTGATCTCATTCAAATTACGTGCTGGTTTTCTACAGAATCATCGATCATAGCGCTCTTTCTCCATTATTAGCCCTCACACATACAGCATGACAGCAGGGCACGGTAAAAGCGAAACTCATCCACCGCCGCCCCCAGTCGAACGAACACGTGGAACGACCCCCCCACTCCGGCGATAGATAGGTCTATCGGCGATCTCCTGGGAGGGCGATTGGGATGATCTGAGAATGTCAAAATCGCCCAACACTACTGCAGGTGGAGGACCAGACTCCTGTGTGAACCCACCAGGTGTCAGCAGAGACTCTGCTCATCAGCACACTGACCTTCTTCAGAGAGAGGAAGCTCCTCCTGCTTCATCTTCTCCTCTGGTTTCCACCTCCAGCTGCTCTTTCACTCTGATTGGCTGCAGCTCCTCACTTCCTCCTCCTCCTCAGCTGCTCCGTCCTGGACTGACGTCCTCGTGGTCTCGGTCCAGGACGTCTTGTGCACTTCACAGTGGAGGTGGACTGATAGTGGATTTTTAAAGGCTGATGTAGTAACGATAGTTTGGAGCAGGAAAAAAAAGACAGCTGATTAATCAGCTCATATGAAA
Source organism: Trachurus japonicus (assembly GCF_045865225.1). Classification (NCBI taxonomy): domain Eukaryota; kingdom Metazoa; phylum Chordata; class Actinopteri; order Carangiformes; family Carangidae; genus Trachurus; species Trachurus japonicus. The sequence continues at coordinate 15,101 of NW_028220236.1, read as the reverse complement.
GAATTGACAAGTTTCTCACTGTCAATCAAGTAGCAGCCACGCCCCCAGACCCACTCTGCTTTATCATCTGTTTGTTTTAAATGGGAGCAAAATTTGACAAATGAACATTATGTTGTATTGAGGAAAACATCAAACTAGTGACTAAGACCATGAACTGATAGGGAAACATTTGTTAGAGTGATTTTCTAATAGACTACTATACAAACTGACTTCTTCATGGAACCAAAGGAGTCGCCCCCTAATGGTCATTTAAGAGAAAACAGGTTTAAGGCACTTTTGCATTGGCTTTAGTTATAAAACACAGAGTCTATGGTCACGTTAGTGATGCAACATTTAAATCACTATCACCTCTTTTGTCCTCAGACGTCTCCTGTAGAAAACACCATGGCAACACAGGAAGTTCAGCTGTAGAGAGCTGCACCTCAGTTTATTCAGTGTTTAGTATCAGAGCCCTGTTTAAATATAAATGACCTCAGGTTCACAGTGGTGTTATCTTCATCTTCTGTGTTGATCTGCTGCAGTAAGATGATGTGACCTGACTGAGTGACTGGAGGAAGGTGAACAGACATCAGACTCTATCAGCTGATGCTCCTGCCAATAACCACAGTTCATAATAAATCCTGTCTGTGTCTCTACTTCACTCTGTGGACGTGAGGACATCACTGATCTGTGTTCCTGTCTCTGTCCTCAGTGTCCTGGTATGGAGACACTGTGGAGGTCTACAGTGAGTGGTCTGTCCTGCTGCCCTGTGGGGACTCTCATTTACCCAGAAACCCCACAGTGACGTGGAGCCGCCACGACCTCCGTCCTCCAACCGTCCACCAGAGAAACCAGCTGGGTGACGACCTCAGAGACCAGAACCAGGTTTACAGCAACAGAACGTCCATGAAGACTGAGGCTCTGACCACTGGAGACCTCAGTCTCACTCTGAGTGACCTCAGCCTCTCTGACAGCGGAAACTACACCTGCATCATCTCAGCGTTTGGAAATAAACGAACACTGAGAGACATACAGCTGAAGGTCAAAGGTCAGAAACACACACTAACACCTACAGTACAGGCAGAGGCGATTTTAGAGTCTGCTGGGGCCCTAAGCAAAAATCCCCAGGGGGCCCTCCAACCAGTGTTTATCACCATAATTTTATAAATAATCGAACACCAACAAAAAATGTATGAAATTTAAACTTTTTTTATTCCAAATGTCCAGTTATGGTGTAAGCTGGTGACATGTTGTCTTCATGATGGGCAGGTGTTGCTGTCTCACTGGAGGTGGACGTTCAACTGATATGACAAAAAACAAAAGACAGTTTTACTTTAATTGATAACATATACCATGCCCTCTAAAGATTCTTTATGGCAATACACTTACAGTTTTCACTGTCAGCACTGGGAGGAGGCACTTTGTCCTTCTGATTTGCTGCTGTCAGAAACCTAAATAATAATCCTGAGGAGAGATAAGAGAGTGATTTTTAAATGTTTTCCTTGGGCATAGCTTTCATAGCACCAATATATTACACTTTCATATTATTATAATAATAATAGGCTACTCACTTCAATACTGTAACATAGCTTTACTATGTCACCCTGCTAGCTAGCAAGTTAATAGTGTTGTTACTTGCTGCCAAGGAGGCCAGCAGATAACGTTAAGTTAACCTTGCTCTTTTTTTTTTTTTGTCACTTAACGACCGTAACCGAGTGGAGCACCAGAACCGCACGCACCGAGTCCCTCAGTCCAGTGCAGTCCCACTCGCTAACTGGTCACCACTGGTCTGAAGCTAACATTAGACTATTAGCATTTGTTCAACAGTTATTTACTGTTCACGTTACACTCTGCTCCACTTACCACCACTGTCTTGCATTCTTTTTTACTTCAGCCTCTCTTTTCTTCACGTCTTGCTCCCAGGTGGACTCTTCTTTTTCCCTCGGCTTCATTAGAAACTCCCAGTGATAAGGTGCATCATACAGGTTGACGTTAGCTGGGATCAGGTCCGGAGAATGACATGGGGCCCCGTTAGGGGGGTTTCCTACTGCGATGTCATTGCAAATCGACGCTATACGACGATACGGGGAGGGGGGTGCGGTCACTGCGGGTAGCGCATTTTGAAATATTTCTGTCGATAAAACTGCCCTCGGGCCCCGTCCCTCGGGGGCCCCCTAATGGCTCGGGGCCCCAAGCAGTTGCCTGCCTTGCCTGTTCACAAGTAGCGCCTCTGAGTACAGGATACAGGTCAGAGGTCAAAGGTCAGAGCTGTACATACAGGTCTGAGGTCAGATCTGGTTGGAAATTGGACCAGGGTCACAGAGGTCATGTAAAGGTCATGTTGTTGTTTATGTTCATCTCATCCACAGAAAAGTTCTCTGTCACTGCTGAATTCATCGTTTTCTTTGGTTTCCTGGTTCCACTAAGTGTTGTTCTTGGTGTCGCCTGGTGGCTTGTAAAAGGTAGGATGTGTGTGTGTGTGTGTGTGTGTGTGTGTGTGTGTGTGTGTGTGTGTGTGTGTGTGTGTGTGTGTGACACTACAGAGCTTTTATTGTGAAAATCTTCCATTATTTCTTGAGAGGACAGAGACCAGCTGCACACATTCATCCACTTGTTTATTTTAACTTCCTGTTTCCTGTAGTAGAGTTGAACTCTGGGTAAAATGGTGTCTAGGGGTGGAGCCGAACCCGAATACAAGGCACAAATACCGTGTTTTTTACAAATACTTATTTCGAACAAATACTTGATTGATTGAATTTATTTATTTAAAACAGGGACAATGCACAAAAAAACATTAATCTTGTAAAACAAGAAGAGATGCTTTGAGCCAGGTTATAGCAGCAATTGCTAATTTCCGCCTGTAGTCCCTGGGCAGGTAAAGTGCTAAACAGATACAATATTAAGATTAATTGAAATAAGACATGATAACCATAATATTTAAAAAATTGACAGAATGCACTAATAAAAGCAGGGAAACAGGAGCGCCAAATCATAAAGTGCACAATAGAGACCAACAGCACATACACTCTCTCTCACTCTCATCACACATTCAAACACATACACGTACAATACACAGATAACAATCATCCTCCTCTAATAACCACACTCATAGCCAGACACATACACACACTCACATAATACTCAACAATGTGTGCAAACTTGCTTACTTAGTAACCAGCGCTTTGACAAGCATGAGAATGTGTGAGGATTTGTACATAGAATAAGTTCTGTGGGAAGGACATTCCACTGACTCATGGCCACACATGAAAAAGAAGAGCTGCCAAACTGAGTTCTACGTTGAGGAATACTACACTCACCCCTCGTAACAGATCTAGTTAGACGTACTGTGCTTTCAGAGCGGAGTGTCACAAACTTTTTCAGAGGGGGGGCATAAGCATTATGAATAATTTTGTGAAGTAGACAAACATTTGAGTGTGTAATCAAGTTTTCAAAGCTCAAAATATCATGTTTGGCAAGTACATGGCAATGATGGTAATGCCGTGGTTTTTTGGCATGGATCTTAAGACTACTTTTGTACAATAACTCTAGTGGTTTTGTGACTGTTTTACATGCCTGAGACCAGGATGTAACACAGTACAAAAAATGGGGCTTGATCATTGCATTTAAATATGTACTTGATGCCTCAAGGGTGAGAGAATTTCTTATGTATCTGAAATTAGCTAAATTATATTTCAACGTGTTACTCAGCTTTTTGACATGCCCTTTAAAACTAAGTGTTGGATCCAACGTTACCCCCAGGTATTTAAATTGTTCTACGTGTTTTATTTTTTGCCCATTTACTACAATATCAGGGTAACTTTTAAGTTTACACCTATTTGTAAAGAACATGGTCACAGTTTTTTCCACATTTAACGTGAGGCATGAGTTGTATAACCAATCACTAACCTTGTTCATTGCCTTTGTTAATTTCACAGCCACCTCTGTTACATTTTTCCCATGAGTATACAATACAGTGTCATCGGCATACATTATAGTGTTAACATCCTGACAGACAGAGGGCAAGTCATTAATGTATAAACAAAACAGCAGCGGCCCTAAAATTGACCCTTGTGGGACTCCCAGTGTGGATGCTAGAAATGGAGATAGTGTACCATTCACTCGTACACACTGGTGTCGACCACTTAGGTAAGATTTCACCCAGTTATGTACATTGATAGAAAGTTCATAATTTTTTAATTTATGTAACAGCACCTCGTGATTTACTGTATCAAAGGCCTTGCGTAGATCAAGGAAGACTGCTCCCACCACTCCTCCCTGATCTAGGCTGGTTTTAATCTCCTCAAGGAAGTAGCAGCAAGCAGATTCAGTGGAATGTTTCTTTCTGAAACCAAACTGCATTGGATGTAAAAAGGACTTTGAATCCAGATGTGCAGCTAGTTGCTCTGCTACGACCTTTTCAATGACCTTTGAGATGGGAGAGAGTATGCTGATAGGTCGGTAATTACTGACCACCTGTGTATCACCAGATTTGTGCACAGGGGTAACTATGGCAGGTTTAAGCACACTAGGAAAAATGCTCTCATCGATAGATTTATTTATAATCATAACTAAAGGTGGCATAATGGCCTTATGTTGTTTTAAAAATACGGTATCAAGACCATGTATATCTTTGGCTTTACTATTTGCCAGGGTTGAGATAATTTTTTCAACCTTCGCCACATTAATAGGAGATAGCTTGAAGGCCAAGTCATCACAGGCCAAGGACTGTGGGAGTTGGACTTTTGGAAAGGTCCCACTCAGTTCTTGTACTGAACCTATAAAATAATCATTAAAACATTTACCAACAACATGGTCATCATTCTGGATACAACCATTTATCTTAAGCTTAACACTTCTATTAGTAGATTTTTCCTTTCCAAGTAACTTGTCAATACTCTTCCATAATTTCTTACAGTTTCCTTTTGCATCACTAATAATATCAAGGAAAAAATTTGCTCGAGCCCAGAGGTTGCGCTAGACTTTTTCGTCGCCGGTCATTTTGACTGACGGGGTCATAAAAATTCCGTCATAATCTATTTTTACCGGTCACTTTATTTATTTTTTTAAATGATAATAATGCCATATTCAATAGCATTCAATTTTAATTCATGTTTAATTCATATCAAGTCCAAACAAATTGAACAGAGAATGCTCCGGAGCAGAGTCTGCGTCAGAGCACATCTAACTGTGGGGTATGAATGCGGGGGTCACTTTCTGCCACTCAACATCTAAATACAACGTAAATACCTGATGATGACATCAGTTTTCTGTCAACAATCAACATGCTAACCCATGTGTTATACCAAAACAACCAAAGGAGCACGTTTTACATAGGCACCGCATAGTGCACCGGCGTTAGCTCTCTCTCTCTCTCTCTCTCTCTCTCTCTCTCTCTCTCTCTCTCTCTGCCTCTCATTTCTCTTTTACGCACGCACGCACGCAGCCACTGCGCATCACTGAAACAACTGAAGCTAATACCACACAGCCAGATGCAGCACAAATTCAGACAGGACAAAACCCACTCAGCTTTACGTGTTATAAACAATGCCACGGCGGGCAAAATACATTAAAAGAAGGCTTAACGTTACCTTTAGAAGAGTTGTGCGCGGCGAGTGTGTGAAACGGTGATGTCCTGCCCCACCGCTCTACCTGTACCGAGACACACCGCTGTGTAGCTACAGCTACGTGACTTAACAGCTGACTACTGTCGGTCCCTCGGACACTGCAGCTGAATATCGCCCGTTAAATCATTATCGACCGTCATATTTGCACTGACACGACTCCCATCAACATTTAATCCACTTGTAATGTTTGGAGTTTGAATACTGCGGGAAGCTTTCTGTCTTCTTCTCTGTTGTTGGTGTTTATGTGTGGCAGCGCTACAGCGCCACACACGCTCCACACAGGCCTAGAGGAGGTACTACAGCGTTCTACTGAGCGCACCAGCCAGCTGTGAGTTTGTTTTTTTTTTAATCTAATTCTCACCATAGTGACTTTGAGACATTGTATATGTTTTATATCGTTATCCACTGCTCCATTTATTGATTATCCGCCGGCTTCATTGTAAACAAATGCACATGGCCAGACGGCCATGGCTGTGAATTGCAATCTGTCAAAATGACGGATGGCCTCAAAATTTTTCCGTCACCGTTTTAAAAAAACGGTCAATGACGGAAAATATCCGGTTAACGCGACCCCTGCTCGAGCCTTTCTAAGTTGTTGTGTGACTTTATTTCTGAGACCTTTAAAAATCAGGTGATCAGTACTCAGTTTTGATTTCAAGAACTTTTTGAGTGAAGCATCTCTTTTTTTCATTAACTCCCAGAGATTACTATTAAACCAGGGTAGATTTCGTTTTGTATTTGTTTTTTTGCCCCTGATTTTTGTGTATTTCAGAAGAATATCTTTAACAGTTGACATAAATGGTGTCATTCCAGTTTAATTGTTTTATTTCATTTTCAATGAGGGCCATGTCTTTTTGGGAGATAAAAGGCATGCTTGATTCTTCCCTCATTGAGTTTTCGTTTCTATAACGTACTTTTGTCAACTTTCTAGAAGCCAGAGTAAGGTTATGATCTGATAACCCAGTAATAAGATTATACACCTTTTTAATCCTGTCTGGCTTGTTTGTAAAAATTAAATCTATGAGTGTTTGAGAAGATTTTGTTATTCTAGTGGGTTTACATATCATCTGGGTCATCTGAAATGTTTTGGCTATATCTTTAAGTTTCTTTCTACGTTTTTTATCCTGCCAGTTTAAATTGAAGTCACCCATAAGGATAACTTCCGTCTTTTCATGTTGTTTAAGAATGACATTTAAACAATCAAAGAAATCAGTTGTGGCAGTGGGGGGGGCGATAAACTGCAAAAACAGTGAAGGACATCTGAGGGGATAAAGTAATTTTCACCCCCACGCATTCCAAGGTATTTTCAGGAATAGCGATTTGTTGGCTTTGAATACTGTCTTTCACGTATATGAGAACACCTCCCCCTTTTCCTTTACTTCTATCCCGTCTGTACACATTATATCCTGGGACAGTGAGGACAGATGAGGGGATATTAGGGGTTAACCAAGTCTCTGTGAGGCATAGGTAGTCGATATTAGAGTCCGTCAGTAAATGTTCAAGTTGTTCAGTCTTTGAGATGATACTTCGTATATTTAAATGTCCACCAAAAATGCCTTTCGTTTTCGTTTTCGTGTCCCACAACACGCGTGCATGATTGACAGTCTGGAACAGTTTCATCTGCTGTTGTTTAAGGCAGGAGATGGCTTGTGTGGATTTAGTTGGGATAAATCTGCTCGGGGCTGGAGTTGTCAGCATTTGACCAATATTGCAATCAGACATGATGTTTGCTGGAGTGTTACCTCAAAGTCCTGCGCCGGTGAGAGCAACAGCCGGCTGAGGAAGTTCGGGATCAGCTGATTGGCAAGCGTCCAGAGTCATCGGTCCAGGATTTAAATGGACATCCCCGCATAGAAGCAGGATCACGCAAAAAATGACGGCTGGGTCTCGCCTTGTCGACGCAGAGACTGTTGAGTGTCGATGCCGCTCACGCTGCACCCACCGCGCTCGGCCATTATCCAGCACCTTGGAGAATATGGCATACTGGCTCCAGGAATCCAGCGGGAGGCCGACGGCAGGTGTTCCAGATGAGCTCGCAATCAGGGTCTCGCGCTTGCGAGCAGAACGCCAGCTTCCCCACATTTGCGCACCCAGCAGAAAGAACAGGTACAGCACCAGGATGATTAGGCGAGAAATCCTTTTGGTTCGGATACTGTTGTAGTGAGGCCAAGGCGCCCAGGTTCCATGCCATTTATGATAATCTAGCGGTCCCCCAGTGTAGTTAAAGGGAGGTGAGGCAACAGCAGTACCTGCCACCCTGCTGCTACCTGCCGCCATCTTAGATGTAACTTCAAAACTTATTGTTACTTCAAAACATATTTGTATTCGGGAACAAGAAAAACATCATATCAAAAACCTGAGTTTCCACATGAGACCGCAGTGCATGCCCGGATGAGTGAGTGACGTTCAGGAGTCGGGGGCGAAACACCGCTGTTCCGACCCCCCCGCCCCCGCAGCTGTCCGTGGTGCTGCTGAACCAGCTGACGTTGTTTACACTCTGCGTTGTGGCTTGTCTGTGAAACGTGCGCTGCTCAGGGACTGGGCACATCTGTCCCACTTTCTTTCTCCCCCACTCCGCTGTGGGACATCTCCACAGAGTAAAAGAAATACACATTGTTTCTCTCCCGCGCTCCGCTCGAGCACGGCTGAACGCGGCTTGAGCTGCTGCAGCCGCTCCTGCTGACAGCAGACCGGGGGAGAAAAAAAAAATCTTTGCTCTGTGCTTTGGTTGGGTTTTAGGCAATGAAGAAAGGAGTTGGTTAAGTTTACAGATGTAGCCACCTCGAAGACGTAGTGAACGCAGCCACAACTGTTAACGCCCCTCTGCAGCCCGTGTGAAAATCAGCTGCAGTGCCTCATTTGTCCACGGGGAGGAGCAGTGGTTTTGACCCGAGTTAATCTGTCAATCACTTTTCCTCCTCCTTTCTTTTTTCCCTCGGATGAATTGCTATAATTGCCTCCAAAACAGGCGATCTATAAGTAGCTTCAAAGATAAATAAACACCGACAGAGCACAAATAAAAATGTATATCACTCGCAGTTTACCTGTCTACAGAATTTGCATTCTAGTAAATGTTTGCCTTGTGGTGGTTTTAATGTTAACACTGAAGCATACGGTGCGCAAATAAACCCTAACCAATAAATAAACAACATGCCAACGTGTCCGTGAATATACACGCATGAGACTGTATGTGTAAAATGAAAGTGTGGTCCTAAGTGACCGCCCTTATATTCAAACAAGAGGAAAGAGAAATAATTATGAGGTTCATAAATTAAAACCACATGTGCGTTGTGCGCCCTCGCCATGGCACAGCTGAGACTTAGTAACATAGGCTACTGGATGTTTTTTGTTTGTTTATGTGAAACCTGTAATGTAAACAGTTATTTACAAGCCCCTCTTTCAGTTTTTGCCAGTCGGCAACCATGAAATCTGCTGTGCATCTCTGGCTTGCTCATTCACTCCCGATCCGCAAATAAATAAATAAATTTCTAGTGACCACAGCGCGTCACGTCTCAGAACCACGGGCTACATTTGTGTATTTATTAGGGCTGTGCAAGTTGCGTTATGGCAACTCATTAAACTATTAACACCGCCATTTATTTTATTGCGCATTAATGCATGTTGCTCACATGCTTTTATTTTGTAAAAGTCTGTTGCTGGCTGCTGCGGTGTAGGGGTCAGAGTCGCCGGACACCGTAAACATGCGCTGTGCACCCCTGTCAAATTCTCAATAAAATTTCATGAATGAGTGTATTTTTCACCACAGAATACTAATATCCCTCCCCCTGCGGTATGCTGACCTGATGCGTCTAGAGTGGTTGACAGCTCTCTCTCTCTTTTTTCACTTTTAATGATAAAGTCACGTCACGAGCTCTGCTCTTATTTCCATCTCACCCCACACACGTCGACCTGTGTCTTGTGAAGACGTACAGCGCGATGGGGAGAGAGAGAGAGAGAGAGAGAGAGAGAGAGAGAGAGAGAGAGAGAGAGAGAGAGAGAGAGAGAGAGAATACAGTACGCTATACAGCGCGCACTGCACACCAGCTGATCCGCCGGTCCACTGAGTGAAATAATTAGTCAGATAATCAGGGCCGTTGCTAGGAATTCTGGGGCCCCTGAAAGAATACTAAAGTGGGCCCCTGACTTTTCCATTTTTTTTCTTAGACTACGTATGTATGATCACTTTTTATTTAGCCTACTTTGTTTTGATGCTAATGCAGCATTACTATGAGTATTAGTCAGGGTCTTACGCAGAATAATTCAGTCATACAAAGATTAGACTAGGTGCAGCAGGTGTCTTCAACTTTGTGAAGTTGTGATATCAAATCGGAATGGGGTTTATAGGGGGATTGACAGTATAGGCTAGTGCTGCCTATAACTAGTAAATTATAGTGAAAAATCAATACATTTAATTAATACATTTAATCCAGAGGAAGTACAGAGTTAAATTGAATTCCAGCCCTGACTCCATATTCAGACCATCTGCAATCCTGTTTGTGTGTGTGTGTGACAGTTGAGGGTCCTGTCACTATGCCTCCTATTGATCATGCACCGTGGCTACTTGGCCAAGGGGATGTCCCTTTGGCCGAATGGTTAGCGCACATGACTGTTACCCGAGAGTCTGGGGTTCGAAGCCCGCCCTGGACCCTCTTCACCTTGCCACATGTGCCTTTCCTAACCTCTGCCATGAAGCACTGTTGCAAAATTACAACATTTTTTGTAAGATAGATAATAATGTAAGATAATCATGAAAATAAAAATGTTTAAAGCAGGACCTTCTAAGGAAATACCTGCTCATTTTCTAATCAATTCATAGTCAAAGCAGTGGGGGATGCTTAGAGATGGTAATGCTCTGGAGCAGGTGTGAATGTTCAGGGGTTTGGGGTGTGTTGTTGCTCAGGAGAGAGTCTGGTCCAGCTAGCCTTCCAACATAACCTCCCCTCCCCCGCTCCTCCTTCAAAGTTGAACAGCCAGCTCCATTGCAGGCTCTGTGCGATTTGTGTGACAATGGGTGACCAATAGGTGGCCCATTAGTGCAAACAAAAGATTGATCAATGATAATGCCAATTCCCTGGTCGAAGGCATGCACTGAATACCTGCAACTGCAATCTTAAAAAGGCTTTCATCACTCCCTTAGTTTTTTCCTATTTAGATGTAGATTCACAGTAAATAAATTGTGATAAAAAATTTGACAGTAGGTTTATTAGCTACAACAATTTATTTCCAGATAAAACCGTGGCCAGCGCATCTCCAGTAGCTAGTTCTGTTATAATTTCACTTCTTAAATCGAACATGTACTTGTGGTTCTATGAATTATGTGAATTTCCACTCACCACCAGCGGCGGCACTTTAAATGCCGCCTCTGGCGATATGTACTGTTCTGTGAGAGAAGCGCCATCTCCTGGTCATGTCATGTATTTCATTGAATGGGTGGAGTTCCAGTAAAAACTAGTCACACCCAGGAAAAGGAGGGGGTCACTCCAGTTGCTGGGACTTTGCTGGAGCTCCGCTGGAACTCTCATGGGAACAGCATGGGAACAGCATGGCAGCAGCATGGCAGGGGAATTTCTATGTGGCTCCCACTGTAGTAAAGAGACCAGGTGCTAGACAGGCCAGAAGCATAATGATCTACTATGTCATATTAGATCTCCCAGTCAGGGGTTGATAAAGTTTAGTTCTTGGAATTCTGTGCAGTAGAAAGAACAGTATTTGTTTTTATTCTGTCTGTTCAACGTCCTCCAACAAGGACGGGTGGTGGTGGGGTTCATAATGTTCACAATAATATTTTGGTCTAGACGAATACTTTCGTCTGTGTCCATCTGTCCCTCTGATCAAACCAAACACTGATCCTGAACAATAGTGATCAATACTGATCAATATCAGCAGCACCGTCCCAGACTTTTACTTTGACAGGATCAACTTTATTGATCCAAAGCAGCGTTGACAGATTCACAGACTGAAACACTTTGATGTGATGGACGTTTGTGTGTCAGTGTTTTGTTCTGAGGTTGGACATGAGTGTGAGACTCTGAGGACGGACACAGGAGAAGTCTTCTTCTCTTCAGTGGACAGTTTTCATCCACATGTCAACATGACAGAGAAAAGACTGAGAGGAGACAAAACTAAACTCTGATCATGTCCAACACCTTCAACTCCTGGTTTGACTTCCTCCATGTGTCCACTGTCCCTCTGGTCTGGTTCTGTCTTCAGGTTCCTCTACGGCTCTGTGATGCTTCAGTAAAGAGATTAAAACCTGCTGCTGCTGTCTGATGACATCATGATGTGGTTTGTTGTCTCTCAGTCCAACAGGTGGAGGAGGGGGCGGAGTCTGTCCAGCTGCCCTTCAAGACCACAGCTGGTCTGCCTGAAGACGTCAGAGTGGAGTGGACGGACAGAGGCAACAGGAAGGTCCATGTGTATGAGAACGGTTCTAAAGGACAGGACCAGGTTTACAGAGGCCGAACAGAGATGAATGAAGACTTGCTGAGGACTGGAGACCTCAGTCTGACCCTAAAACACCCCACAAGGAGAGACAGAGGAGACTACACCTGCAGAGTCTACAACAAGAAGGGAAAATTTCTGAGAGAGACATTCGTGTTTCTCTGGGTCAAAGGTCAGAGTTGTTTGTTTGTCTCTGGTTGTTTGTCTCTGGTTGTTTGCCTTTGTCTCACTGTCTTCTGTCTCGTCTACAGGGAGAACTCAGGTTGAAGCTGAAACAGTCGACATGAGGAACAGAAGCAGCTCCACTGATCCGACTCCTCTGGTGGCTGATCAATCAGGCTGATTGGTCTGTTAATCAGTTTGTGATTATTGAAAGGATCTGACTTTGGACCAGAGAGAAATTGGAGGTGAAGGAGCTGATGGGCGATGGGTGAAGACAGGAGGACGTTACTGAGTACTTCTGACTCACCATCTACAGACTTAATATTGATGAGTATTGATCATCTGAATTGATCAGTACCACACATGAAAAGAAAGAAACGTTGAAATATCATTGAAAAAATACTTCTTCATTCTCCTTCTAAGGGACAAAGTTGCGTCATGGTGACGGCCAGTTCATGGACAGTGATGTTGACGTGGTAGCTAGTTTGTTCAGCCTGCAGCTAAAGGCTGGAGGTTGAGCTTCAGCTCTGGTGGAGCAAAGGTTTCAGATGTGAGTTGGTTCATAGAGTTCAGCTCAGATGTGTCCTGTAGAAACTCTGACTGAAGGACACAGATTGGTTTGTTGCAGCGCGATGACATCAGAGACTGTAGAGGATTTTAACCAGTGACGTTTAGTTCCCAGAAACTGAATCATTGTCAGTTTAATTTTGCTTTCACGGTGAATTTACAAAATAAGTCTTTAATGTCAAAGTGAAAACATTCCTACAAAGTGATGTCAGCTCATTAAATATATAATGTAAAATAAGTCATCACAAATATTCACCCTAGATCACCTTTGACCTTTGACAGGAGGCTGAAAAAAAGGGTTGCAATATCTGACAGTACAGCAGGATGTGCTCCCCCCACCCCACTCTGTATCTCCTTGTTTCACAGGCTGGTAAGCATCGTGTTTTTCTATTTCAATCCTGTATCATTTCATAATGTGATGATTGTACCGGTATGTTTTGTTTCTGTCAGGAGTTGGACATGACGTGTACCAGACCAGATCTTTTTAACTGTCAGCTACTTAAACACTTGATGTTCCTCCCTTCTGGCTTCTCTTTCAAATAGCTCTTATTTTTTTATAATTGATTGAAATCTTTGAGGTTTTGTCCTTCTACTTGACGTGAGTGAAGCCTGTCGCTTTTATTCTTTAATTTCAGTGCAGCGCTCTCATGTAAAAGCTTTTTTCCCTCAAGCTTTAAAGCAGCTCTAGTCCCACTGTAGGACCTGCAGCTTCATGGTGTTTCTGTTATTGTCAGTCTGACTGCCATTCCTCACTCTGTCTTTATCAACTGCAAATAAATTGCTTTCAGAGAAAAAGCTGCCAGATTATAGGATGTAACAGTGTTTTGAAATCTCTTCAGGGTGGTGATCGACACAAGAGGAGCTCAAAATGTATATTTGTTACATATATAAACAGCGGCCAGGCACATGTTCTGGTGGATTTCACCTGACATTAGCGTTTATGTATTAAATATGGCAACCATTTCTGGTGATGCTGAAAATTTGTCTTTTTTCTTTTTTCTTCACCAAACAAGGCTCAAATGTCCCATGAATGGGTGGACTGAAGGACAAGTTCCCAGCTCCATTAGTTGTTTTGTTTTTTTTTTAAAGGAAGTTTTTGTTTAAAAAAAAAAAAAAAAATCACACATTTTTGACAATTTTTCATAGGGTCCTCCATGATACCTTTTTTTCATTTTCTGAAACATTGTATAGTGGAAAATAAAGGAAGAATACTTCAATTTCCCATGTATTGTTGTATTTTAATAAATTTTGATGAGAAATTGATATGTGTTAACAGCCTTGTGAGTCTTTTGGTCAGTAGAATTCAATGTTGATTTTATATTTTGTCCCGCATCTTCAACAAATTCTAAGTATTTTTTAACACTGAATTTTTAATCATCGGTGGAAATTATTTACACTTCGTGACAGGGACCTGATGATAGTATTATCATTCATATTATCATTGACTCAATAACAGGAAATATATTAGTTGCTGGGCAACCCCAGTCTTCTTGACATTCTGTGGAAGTCGGTCTGTCTCCACTTCCTGTTGAAATGGGAAGTAAGTGTTTGTCGCTGCAGTGTTCTGGTTCAGTCTGGTTTATCATTCACTCCAGGAAGATGCTTGTGGTGTTTGTGATACTGCTGTACGGTGAGAAAAACTTCCATCTAACTCCATTTAAATAAATTACTAGGGCTGTCAAACGATTTGAAAAGTTAACTAATTAATTGGACAATTTTCTAAATCGCAATAATTTTATCAATGAATTTTATCAATGAACACTTAAGACTGAAACTTATAATTTATTTATGTACAATAATCAAATTAACGTAGAATATACGTTGCTAAAATTGACCGTGCTCCAGCATCCTTTCCGTGCTTTGAGTGGCAGAATTTCTGAAAATGTGCTCATTTAAAGGTGTACAGAAATGGCCGTTTGTCCTGTTTGTCGCGCCGAGTTGTCACGAGCTGCAACTCGAGTTTACCCAAGTAAGGAAAACTAATTTGATTGGTCGTTATCGAGCGGGCGGGATATTCAAAGCTTGGGGCGAGCCCGAGCTCTGTGTGTGTGTGCGTGTCTCAGACGTTTGAATGACGGATTACGGATCCAATATCAGTGGCTGGTGAATCGTCTACAGGCTGACGTATAATCCGTGCGCCTGCATTATCCAATGCGAAAAAAAAAAAACACACTTTCATCCCGGATTTACTCAAAAATAGAATTTTGCACAAAGTTTGGCCTACATCGTCTGAAAGATGAGTTATAACATTAATTTTATGATCCAGAGTGGGCTTGAATTCAATTTTCTTTTCTGTACACCTTTAAAGTGATGAAGGCATTTTGTGAA